>NC_142758.1:50197215-50348400 GCF_054948205.1 Urtica dioica subsp. dioica
CATTAAAGTTTAAAGAGTTATTGACAATAAAAAATACTCAATGTTTTTTATTTGTTGCAATTTAAATACCCATTCTTTAAAAGTTGCAGAAAAAAATACTTAATGTTGCATTATCTTTCCACCGTTACTACTTGTCTGTTAAAATGGATGGAAGGACATATATAAGTCATTTAAATTAGTAAAATTAAAAATAAACTTAATTTTTTTATTAAGTTAAAAAAATAAATTAAAATTCTATATTCTCTCATCTCCTCTCGTTCCTCACCATGAGCATGAATATGTATATTTATATATACGATCTTTTTTTAGGAAAACTTCATGTTAATAGCATTTTATTTATTATTACTTAATGTTGTAGAAAATAAATAATTTTAAATTAAAAAATTAAATAAACTTCTTATAGCTCTTTATTTATTATTAATTTAATATATTTGTAATTTATTTTAAAACAAAGAGTATTCAAACTTTTTCGGTATTAAAATAAATAATAAAATAAACGAAAATGCGTTAAAAGGGTCAAGAATTTATGCCAAAGATAGAGAAAAAAAACTATTACTTTAAATTTTTTAAATATTATAAATATATGATGTTTATTTTTTTAATTTTGCTCATCTAGATAGGTTATACGTGTATTTCTTAAATGACAAATAGTAACGATGCAATGATATTCTAACACTGAGTATTTTTCTAGCAATTTTTTTTTAAAAAAAAAGTATTAAACTGCGACAAATAAAAAATATTGAGTATTTTTGTCGCTAATAACTCAAATTTAAATAAAACAAAAAAAATCTTTAAACTTATAATAATTTGGAATTTTACAATACAACATTCCAAGCTTTCACTAATCCACCGTCTAAATACAACATTCCAAGTGTTCACTAATCCACTGTCTAGGATAAAGACGGCAAATTTACGAGAATATCCCCAATCCGGGACCCACCACTGTAGATAATCTATAGAGCAATGATCAGCTGCTTCTGGGTCCCATTTCCCAATTAAATAAAGACAATCAAACAGACGATGAATAATCGATTCCGTATCAATTATGAAATATCTTTTCGTTTTCTTAGGAAAAAAAAAAAAGCTGTCTTTGTAGTTTGTAGCTTTGTATGAATCAAGTGTAAAAATACAGTAAATTGAATTCTTTCTCTCCCAAAGTAAAAAATAACCCCTCTTTCGTCTCTCTTGTCGGTTTCGATCCCACAACCTTGGACCTCTCTCTCTCTCTCTCTCCGATCGCTCTTCGGTTGAATTGAAAGAGCGAATGAGCGAATCGACTTCTCGGAGATGAGTTCGATGATCTCAGGTTAGTCCGTCCGTACATAAGCAAGGTCTTTTTTTCTAATTACTTTTCTATTTCTCTCAAAAGTCTCGAGAGACGCTAAAAAGCTACAAAACTTGGTGTTTATGTCCACGTAATTTCGGCGCTAACAGTCTTTCGCTAAAGAAAATTGAATAATTGGGGGTTTAGGGTTTTTGACCTCAAGAAGTAAACTTCTGAACTCAGGATTATGTTTTTTTTTTTTTTTTTTTTTTGCCTTGGTGATCATGTAAAGTATGTTTAGTCCTATGAACAGAGATTAATTACAAGCAGTGAATTACATATAATATTGATGATCATTGGATTATATTATTCCCATCAGAATCAGCAGAATTCGACATAAACGAGCTTGATCAAGAAGCCAAATCCCGATGGCTAAAACCCGCCGAAGTGCATTTCATTTTGCAGAATCACGAGAAGTACAAGATCACTCAAGAACCAGCCAAACTACCAACCAGTAATTTTATCTTTTTATTTATTTATTTTCTGATTTGTTGTTGTTGTTATCTTATGAGAATTCTGTATTGGATTGTTCTAAAAAAAAAGGCGGGTCGTTGTTTCTGTTCAACAAGAGAGTTCTTCGGTTCTTTCGGAAGGACGGGCATAATTGGCGTAAGAAGAAAGATGGAAGGACCGTCGGAGAAGCTCACGAGCGCCTCAAGGTTTGCCTTTGGATAATCGTTCATTATGTCTCTTGAAATTTGTACTAAAGAAAATGAGATGATAGGTTTTTGTGAGGATTATAAATGATCGGAAAAGTTAGGTGTCTTAATCAATAATAGGGCATTAATTCGTACTAAAATCTCACTTCTGATGGTGTCTTGAATACCTTCAAAGTGTGTGAAATTAATGTGGGGACCTGAAATAATTTTTGGAAAATTGTAATGCTTTACCCTATATTGTAGATATTTTTCGAAATCTACACCGAAATATGAATAAATTATCAGTTTTGCCCTCAATTGTGATATTTATTCTAAGCTCTCCTGCAAGTAAATTTTCTGCCTCTATCTGTATAATCTAGTAAAATTTTAATATATTTCTTTTTTTGTTATCGATTTACAATTTTTTGTTTGCTTTACCCTACTTTTTCTTTGATTTGAAGGTCGGTAATGTTGAAACATTGAACTGCTATTATGCACATGGAGAAGAAAACAACAATTTTCAGAGACGTAGCTATTGGATGCTCGATCCGTAAGTATTCTATTCTATTATTATACTCATATATTATTTTTTAAAAATTATTCAATAGCAATGAACTCAAGACTACTAGAAAATAAATAAAGTCCTCTAATTTCTTATCGAATTTTTATTCTTTTCGACACAGGGCATACGAGCACATTGTCCTCGTTCATTACAGAGACATAACCGAGGTTTTTTTTTATTTATTTATTTGTTTCTTAATTTTTTTCTTATTGTTTTTAACTCGAAACCGCTAAAAGTAATTCCCATTCTGATTATATTATTTGCGGTTTGCAGAGCAATTCCAATTCCATATCTTTTGGCGAGCCATCTCCGGGGTCGTTATTGTCTTTCACCCAGAGTCCCACCAATATCTCCGTGAGCGACTATCAGAGCCTCACGAGCCCCGGCTCCGGTGAAGTCAGTTCCGATATCGTCATCCTAACAAACGGAGCCGCCGATCATCATCGTCACGGAATCGGTACGAGCGGTTCTGAAGTCAGCCACGCTCTGAAGCAGCTCGAAGAGCAGCTGAGTCTCAACGATGACACTCTCCAGGATTTCGGAAGCCATGTCGAAGACTTGAAAGCTTCTTCCGAACTAATGGGATATAATAAAGAGGAGGTCTTTAACCGAGATCAGCTTGCGGATTTTCGCGAAACGCAAAACATGTCGCAGAATGACTATTACGGTGGATTTCTTGGGTTGCAAGGTTAGTATATTCTTAATTTCTAATGCCATGTTCTGCTTCTCAAATACATGCATTTAAAGAGGGCCAATTATTAAAGATAGAAGAATTTTTAGAATTTTGTTGATATAATTTATAATTAAAAAAAAAAAAAAGCATTTAAGGGTAGCTGAATCATTAAATAATACAGTAAGATGATACCTACAAATTTTATTGTATTGTATAAAAAAATAAAACTGAATTGAAAGCCTAAAACGCAAAAGCTTATGTACCTAATGTCTCACGCTGTATAGCTTGTCCCTTTGTTCATCTTCCTTTTTTTTACATACGTTTATTAAAAGCATCTAATTATATATTATTGAAAGCAAAAACCGTGTAGGTAAAATACCAAGTATATATACCAGAAAACACAATGCAATGTTTTGTTTCGACGGGTTTATCAGCATTGGAAGAAAGCAAAATAAAGCTTCTTTTTTTTTTTTTTCTTTTTCTCAGGTAATGGAAGTCAGAGTCAATACATTGAGCAACCGCTGTATTCGTATGAAAGAAAAGAGTCTTTGTCTTGGAAAGACGTCTTAGATTCGTGCGAAGTGGAAAAGCAAAGTGATTTGTCATTCAACGGAAATGTGAGTATAATTATCTCTCTTTGGAAATTAATAGGTCATGCAAGGTTATCATAGAATTAACGACGGCGTGGAAAACAGGAACAAGATTTTACGAGAACCGGATCAAATGAAGTCCCGGAACAGCGTCGCTGGCAAACTTCAAGTACGAGCAGCGTCGATCACGGTACGGTTTTAGTAAAGATAATTTGTTCATCGCAATAGATACGTTTGTAAATATGTTTCATGTTATTTTAGGTGTTGAATCCTTTTTTCCCTTTCCCTTTCCCTCGTTTCGTTTCGTTTCCCTTTCCTTTTTTTTTTACTCTCCCCCGAAGAGCTTCAAATGGTTGACATCATTTCCCATCGTCTTTTTGGCTGAACATGCCAAGAAAAAAAACATCTTATTTCGATTGACTCTCTGATGATCTCTCTGTTTCCCATTCCCCGTCCCTGAAAATTCACGAATCTCGCGTGATTAGAGAAACCAAACAGACCGTTCGGAATATCTGTTAGCAGCGAGTCTTAACCGAAAAACCATGCCATGTCACATGCATTATAGTTTCTCTGACTGATTGACTATAATCTTCGTTATCAGCTTCTCCGACAATGGGTCAAGAAGTCAACAGTTTGAAATTTTCTTCCACGTCAGGAATCGGTGTGTCCAATTCGAGCTACTACAGTATGTTGTATAACCAGGGCCAGATCGGATCTTTCGAGTCCGATCTAAGCGTCATCGTTTCGCAAAAGCAGAAATTCAAGATCAGGGAAATATCCCCCGCATGGGGTTACGTTTCCGAATCCACAAAGGTACATCACACACACGAACCCATATATATACATATATATATTAGTAGAGAATACAATAAAGATTATATTATTTTGTGCAGATCATCATTGTCGGATCGTTTCTCTGCGACCCGTCCGAATCGACGTGGAATTGCATGTTCGGCGACGTGGAATCTACTCTGGAGATCGTCCAAGAAGGCGTTCTCCGCTGCGAAGCCCCGCCTCGTTGCTCTCCCGGGAAAGTGACTCTCTGCGTCACTTCCGGGAACCGCGAGTCTTGCAGCGAGATCAGAGAGTTCGAGTATCGGCTCGATCCCGTCGTACCCGATTCGTCTCCGGCGGAGTCGGAATCGACGAGAAGAAGCCCCGAAGAGCTTCTGTTCCTCGTGAAGTTCGTTCAGATGCTCTTGTCCGAGAACAAGAGAGAAGACGCGGCGGACTTTGACTCGTACGCGAATGTGATCGAGGCTCTCTCGTTCGGTGGCGGATCTTCGGCCGCGACCGTGGACTGGCTCGTCGAGGAGCTTTTGAGGGACAAATTGCAGAGTTGGATATCTTCCAAGTCGTGGGAACGGCAGAATCAGACAACGGATTGCTTGCTGTCCAAGAAAGAGCAAGGGATTATTCACCTGATTGCCGGGCTGGGCTTCGAGTGGGCCTTGGGCCCGATCCTTAACCTCGGAGTCAGCGTGAACTTCCGCGATATCAAGGGCTTGACCGCTTTGCACTGGGCAGCTCGCTTTGGAAGGTAAATAATAATAATAATAATAATAATAATAATAATAATAATAATTTTCATTTTCTTTTGGCTCACATAAATGGTAAGAGTAACCGAGAATACAAATTTTATTGATGATAAACTCGAAAATAAAGCCAACCGACTGAAATTGTGATACGAACTTGAATATTCGTGTTAACGAAGATATAAAAGGGAGGATCAGTGCGATGGATAATCTCTTCCTCGTACTACTCTAGTTTCATGGTATTTTATCTAATTCCTGGTATTAATAGGCTAACTTAGCTTTTTAAGTATTATGTTTTTACCCCTTGCTCATCTGCTTATTATTATCATTCTCTTTTACTTATGTTCCTAACAAATTACTAATACCCTTAATCTTGTGATAGGACTTCAGGCAATGGAATAATTAGTCAATTGTTAGGTCGAAATTATAGGATCATTCAGAGTTATTGGTTTATAAATAGAAGCCAAAAAAAATCATTTAGGGGGGGAATTGAGTTCCCGTTTCTGTCGAATACCCGGGTTTATCTTGTATTGTCTTCATGGTTTGTCGATGGAATTCGAAGGTTCTTATCATACATTGAATGTTCGACCCTTTTTTGTAACCCGTTTTCTCACCTTTAGCTATCACATTGTTATTCCCTCGTATTTATAGGCTAGTTAATGTTCATTATTGTATATTAACTCCTTACTCGACTATATCTAAGTTCCTAACAAATCATTAATTTATCCTTATTCTTATGATAAAATATTACAGAATGAAATAATTAGTTAACTGTTAGGGTCGGAATAGTTTCCATCAAGGACTTGTTAAGTCTCTATAAACAGGCCTAAAATCATCACTTAGTGGGGAAATTAGTTTGGTTTTAGGGTTTCAGCCTTTTGGTAGAGATCCCGAATCTGTCGAATACCCGGGTTTATCTTGAATTGTCTTCATCGCTTATCAATCGAATGTACACTCTGGATTGTACCTTTTTTAAAGTCGGCCAATTTTCTCACCTTTAATTGTCAGTCCTTGGTTTGATAATGCCAGGGCATCGTGGATTTTAGTCGCGTTAATGCCATGGCCTCGTGGAATTTAGTCGGGTCCAACCCAGACAGCACAGATATATATATATATATATATATATATATATAAACCCCCCCAAATTTTTTTTTTTAAATTCATTTTTTACCCAATTTTTTTTTCTTCTTATTTTTACCTTAAAATTTTACAAATTAGCCCCCCCTGAAAAAAAAAATCACTCGAGCCCCCTCCCATCAGTTTAGAGTCTGGCTCCGTCCCCGTATATACATATACATATATATACATATACATATATATACATATACATATATATATATATATGAATCAATATGACACATTACCTGGTTTTACGATTGGGCACAGGGAAAAGATGGTGGGAGCGCTGATAGCTTCGGGGGCCTCGGCGGGAGCGGTGACGGACCCGACCTCGGAGAACCCGAGCGGCGAGACTGCGGCCTCCATCGCGGCGGCGAGGGGCCACAAGGGCCTGGCCGGCTACCTCTCGGAGATGTCTCTGACGAGCCACCTGTCGTCCCTCACCCTCGGCGGCGGCGGCAACGGCGGCGGCGAGACGGAGCTCTCTCGCGGGTCCGCCGAGGCCGCGGCCGACATGACCGTCACCAACCTCGCGGCGGCCCACCACTCCGAGGGAGACCAGGCGTCGCTCCGCCGCACCCTCGCGGCGGTGCGCAACGCGGCCCAGGCGGCGGCCCGCATCCAGTCGGCCTTCCGGGCCCACTCGTTCCGGCGGCGGCGGCGGTCGGAGGAGGAGGAGGAGGACGACTTGTGTGGGGGCGAGATGAGCGCTCACGAGATTCGGGGGATCTCCAAGGCGGTCAACTTTCGGAGCAACTCGGCGGCTCTGTCGATACAGAAGAAGTACCGCGGATACAGGGGACGCAAGGATTACCTCACCTTCCGCCAGAACGTCGTCAAGATTCAGGTTCTTTTTTTTATTATTTTTTATTATTATTAAATTAAATTGGCTATGTAAGCCACCTAAACTATATGAATTGTAAATTAGCCACCCTTTGGTAAATACTTTGTAAATAACCAACTTGCATACGTGGCAGCCTATTAACTACCTTTTTTTAGATGTTTGACCGAGTTAAATAAGTCTTTTACTAATCTGTTAATAAGTTAACCTGGCTATTTACAAGAAATTAACCAAAGATGGGCTATATCTCATTTCACTATAACCGTGTGGCTATATAACTTAATAACCCTTATTATTATATTTGGGACCCGGGAAATTTTAAGAAAAATGAAAATTCTTTGTTATATTTTGAATGACAATGGATTCTCAGTTTTTTTTTTTTTTTTTTTGCTCTCACACACACATTTTCCGGGTTCCAAACAGACCCTTATTGAAGCCTTTTTTGTTTTTGGAAGTTTGATTTTATGCTAGGGGAAAAAAAAGGGTCAAATTTTGAGTGGAAATCAGAATCCTTTTTCCTGTGTGGATGTGCTTTAAATAAGGGGAAGTGGAAAATTTTGTAGATTACTTGTGATGTTTTTTTTTTTTTTTTTAAGGAAAGTAAGATCAATAGTTGTGTTCTCTGATTTTTTTTTTTTCTTTTTTGCAATCCAAGAAATACTAGGGACACGCTATACATAGCCAGGTTACAAGCATAGCCTTACGAATAGAGGAGTCTTCTAATAAATTTGAAAAATAGTCGAAGATTTGTCTAAAATTAAAATTTAGGGAACAAAAATACTTGAGTACCAAGTGTCGGTAAAATTTCTGACACTGTCGATAAATTTAAATGCGTAGAGTGGAAGATGTTTTTTGCTAAAAAAAAAAAAAAAAAAAAAGTGCTAAAACCTAAAATTCATGTCGATAATTTGTGCAGGCATGTGTGAGAGGGTACCAAGTGAGGAAGAGCTACAAGGTGATATGTTGGGCCGTTGGCGTGCTCGAGAAAGTGGTGCTGCGCTGGCGCCGGAAAAGGCACGGCCTACGTGGCTTCCGACCCGAAACGGAGGACGACGCCAGCGAGGACGCCGCCAGCGAGGACGAGGAGGACCTCCTCAGATCGTTCCGGAAGCAGAAAGTTGACGCGACGATAAAGCAGGCAATCTCTCGGGTCATGTCTATGGTCAAGTCCTCCGAGGCTCGCCAGCAGTACCACCGCGTCTTCGAAAAATACCACCAAGTCAAGGTCACACTCAAACTCAGCTTTTTTTTTTTTTTTTTACAATTTTATACGAGTTTATAAGCTAAAACTTTTAAACTTCAAACAGTTTCTTGCAAAGAATAATTAAGACTTATTATTATTATTTATAGGGTCCATCTCCTCATTTTAGAATTATCTGATTAGTGTATAGAATGAACCTACTAAATTTTTTTACTTCAATAATATGTAGTAGCTGAAATTTCAATTTTACTCGCTTTTCGTTACATAAGTGTATTACAAGGAAAACCCTCTCTCTTTAACTCACTTCATTTGCATTTTGGTATTAATTAGGGCCTATTTTAAAAAATGTATTATTTAAATGATTATGATTATACGCAGGCGGAGATTGGAAGCGCGAGCAATGAAACAAGCGAAGCGGCCGACATTTCGGACTTTTTCGATATCGACATGCTTCCATTTCCTCAGTAACAATTCCTTGGAATATATGAGAGAGGGACGAGAAACAAAAAAAAAAATGAAGATATTTATTTGGTAGATCATAGTTTGATTTTTGTACATAGCAAAAAGCGTATGATATTGATATTATATAGAAGCTAATAAGCTATGGTGAATGTTTTAGTTTGGTGCAAAAATGCATGTATTCCTGCGTTACTCTTGTGCATATATTTCGTGATTTTTAGTAAATTGACATGTATTGTTTTGCTATGAATATAATAATAATCACGATTCACGAGTCCCTCTTATTTTTCAGTCAGTGGAAAAAATTAGTAAATGTTAATTTTTTTTTTTTTTTTAAGCCTTTTAAAGAACGGAAAAGAGATCCACGATCGTCAAGATTCCACGTGTGATAAAGGTAAGATAAGACACGTCAGCAGAAAGATAGTTTTGAGATCGTATCTCATAATCATCCATTGCCATCCCAAATCCAAGCCAGTCATTTTAATCATCATCATCCATGGATTCCGAGAAGAATCAGAAGCTAGAGCTTCTGAACGAGGCAATCAAGAGAGTGATTGAAGAGAAAAAAACCGACGATGATGACCAACTCTTGCTCTCCAGATTGCTCTCTCAGGTTTCAATCTCTCTCTCTCTCTCTTAATCAATTCAATTCAATTCAAACGGAGTTTCATATCATTTTTCCAGGTGGAATCGCTGAAAGAAGAAGAAAAAGAAGAAGGAGAGAGTTCGAGTTCGAGCGATGAGGTGATGGAGAGAGAAGACGAGATCGTGAAAGAGCTGAGGAACGTGAAGAGGCAAAACACGGTGACTCACTGGCTTCTCTCCGGCGTGATTGTGTTGATGCTGCTCTGGCAAATCTCCGAAGTGTCTCTCGTCCTCAAAATCAAAGGAGTCAAAGACGGTCTTACCAACCATTTCCGGGGCGTCGGAGATTTCTTTAACAAGGCTTTCAAGCGCCGTCTCGGCGATGAGATCGCCGGAGTTCTTCATCCGCCGCTGCCGCCGCCGATCGAGATTCCCGACCTTCCTCAACTGGAGATCCCGGCGTTGGGTCTGAATGGTCACAGAGAAGAAGATTGAGAGAGAGAGAGAGAGAGAGATTCTATTTCGTGTTTTAATATTTTTATTCAATGAAATGGTTGTAGTTTTGAAGGTATCTTGGGTTTGAGTTTAAGAAAATGTGCAACTAAAATAAGAAATTCAATTGTTTTACTTTTTCGTTAATTGTTGGAAAAATGAATGGAAAATGAGAATCCAAGTGAAGGCAGCCATGTATGAAATGAACAGCTCTATCTTTGCATCAAAATCTCCTTTGATTTTCAAACAGATTGGATAACTATTTAATGTCACCTCGCCTTTTCTTATGAATTTCATTTTCCAAGCTTCAAACATAGCGTACATATGAGTGAGCTAAAGAAGACATCATATTTATTGGAGTAGAGAATCGAGAATATAGAAGCATAGTCACACGGTGATTCAGTGGTGAAATGAAAAGAATATTAGCTCAAAGTTATGTTCTATTCCTCCTTAGTTGGGTTTTTCATTTTCATCTTTTTTCTTCTTCAACGAATCATGGCATTATCAATATAGAGAAACAACACACCGTAGAACATACAAAAAAAGGTCTTTTTTCTTCAAGACTTCAACACCAAATGCATTTCAAGGGAGAGTTTCTTACGTCCCGACCAATCACAAGTTCACAACCACATATCAAAAAACGAAAACCAAATTCAAAAACAAAAAAATCCCACCACTTTCCACTTAGAGATGTCCAAAAATAATAAGCGAAAACCAAGCTTGTTTTTTACTTTTTCTTTTATGTTTTAAGACCCTGCAATCTGAAGAGAAAAAAAAAAAAACAAAAAAAGAGAGAATCCCCACAAAGTTTAGTTGAACTCTCAAGCGTAATTCAACCGGAAAATGTCGTTCAGCACATAAAAGCTTCCCTGTGGTGTTGGCATCAAATGGAACATCTGAAAACCCCAGAAAGAATTGATTACTGATAAGAACAGCATAATAGAACACAAGGAATATGCAATCAGCTACACTCTATACATATCTACAGAATAGAAACATTCTTGACCACATCCATGGACATATGGTAAACAGAAGAATGGAATTGTATACGGATCTAGATTCCCCGGTCCATAATAACACGTAAAAAAAAAAAAGTTGAACCACCATATCATCGGTAATGTATAATAAACACTCGCAATTTAACACTAATTATTAATGATGATATACTGGAACAAACAGCTTATAACACAATTGGAGAATCATTTCGGTGGCTGAACAGTCACAAAGACCTGAATCCAAAAAGGAATTCCTCACTGAGAAAAGCAGACAAAACCGAAATCAAAACAACGAATCGAAATACAAGTGGATTGGTGATCACACAGCGATGGTGGGTAGAAATACAGACAAGGAAACCTAAGGCGATTAGAAAATCATTTCAGTAACCAAAACCTCTACAGATTCAACACCGTAGAAACTGAATTTGAAATGAGCAGTACACATTCATGTATCCAAAAAGAAATTCATCATCGAGCAAACCTTGCAAAATTGAACCAAAACAACAGCGTATATCGATGATCCAGGGAATCACAAAGTCACAGAGATATAGACACGAACTAAATCTAACGAAGCTAAATCCATTCATCCAAGACCAAATCACCGAATCGTTAACTAGATCAATACTCGAAATCAGAAGAATCCGAGACAAGGAAAATCTGAGGAAAAAGGAAAGCGTACCTGGCTGAACTTGAGAGTGTGCTGTTCGCCGGCGAGCTGAAGATTTCCGCTGACGAAGACGAGCATACCTCCGGCGGCGCCGGAGGGCTGACAATCGACGGTGGTGATGCTGTGACGGCACTCCTGAAACGGAAGGCTTATGAGCTTGGCGACGATGTTCTGCGAGCCTTGAATCTTCTGTCCTTCGAAGGTTAACATAGAGCCATCCTGGTACAGACTCGCGAGACCAGGCCTGTTAGAGTCGAACGTCGTGTAGTAGTGATCCACGAACGCCTTCGAAACCGTGTCTGGATCCATTGGAAAACCCTACAAGAGAGAGAGAGAGCGAGAGAGAAATCATTGGATGATTCACTCACGAACAAACCCTAGGAGAGAGAGAGAGACAGAGAAACGATCCAAAAAGATGGTTATACCTGAGATTTTCTGGCTCTGGCTCTCTTTCTCTCTCAAGGAAAGAAAGAAGACGACGATGAATAGGGTGTGGAGGGAGAGAGAGAAATGAGGTTTAGTACCGTCTCGCTTTTTATATACTCGTGATAAGTTTTTTTATTTCTCGCGAGAATTAATCATTTGCGCGATATGAGTGGCGTAGTAAGAACGCCTTTTTTTTTTTTTTTTTTAAGTCTTGGGCTTCCATTTCTTCCAAGTCCATGGGCTTTTAGGCTATAGTGAGATTATTATACAAATACCAAAACCTATACGAAGGCCATAGTTTGTCAACTATAAGCCAAATAAAACTTAAGCTTTTGCAAAATAGCCATAGTTTGTCAACTATAAGCAAACTAGCCAAAGTAAAATTAATCTAGGCTGAATTAAATTTAATCCCAACGAACTATAAAGACAGAATGTAAGCTTTATGAAGGCTGAATTAAAATTAATCGAGGCAGAATTAAAAGTCGTAGTACTCTCAATTGGTTATTTTGCTATACCTAATGAAACTATGACTATTTTGCAAAAGTTATAATTTGAATTGGCTATTTCATATCATTTTTCCATTAATAAAATGGAATCTCGTATTTGCAATCTATCCAAGATAAAGACGTGACACAATGTACAAATTAGTGTATAAAATTGTGTGAAGGAAAGAAACGAACAGGGAAAAATGAAATGCCAGAATTGCACATACTTTATTGTAAATGAAATATGCATTGATTGCTCATAATCCCCAGAGAGAGAGAGAGAGAGAGAGAGAGTTCTTGATGAATCTTCTTCTGTTCTTTTTCCTACCTTCCTTCCTAATGAATCAAAACCTAGTATAATATATATATATACATATGATACATTACACTTTTATCTATAAGAAAAAAGTGACAGTTTGTTTCATGGACTGTATGGGTGTTATTAACATGGTGTGAAACAGAATCGCGAGCTCCGTGAGTCCCACCCGGTCATCGCTTCTCCGTCGCAGAACTTTACAAAGGACGAAATGAAAAACGGATCTGCTTTCGACTTCTTCCTTTTTTTTTTCAATCCCAAAAAAATCGAACCGAAATTCGAGGGCTTGATCAAAACACAAATGGACTTTGTCTATGTATATATACACTCTCAGCTACACTAGCAAACGTCGTCTCTGCCAAAAGAAATATGAATCAACAAAAAGAAAGTAGCCAAAAAACAAAAGTTGTCATAATTCATATTTTTTTTCATACTAAAAAAGAGTCCAAAACATACTAAATAGTCGAAAAGATAAACTTACTCGGGGGTGAAGAATTTCCGAGTTGGTTAGGGGAGGCGGTCAAAGGGTTGACCCGTGGGTGATTGTGCTTAGGTGGCGGTGGCGGGTGAGAAGAGAAAAAAGCGTGAGACCTCTCGGTAGAGCTGCTCGGCCTCGAAGGGCTTCGAGACATAGCCGTCCATTCCGTATTTTGAGCACTCCTCTTGCGTCGCCTGTATCACATCCGCAGTCATCGCCAGTATCGGCACGTGCCACCTCACCCCGCCCTTCGTTTCCCTCTCTCTCTCTCGTACCCTCTTCGTCGCTTCAAACCTAATATTGACATTTATATTCCCATGTTAAATTTTGATACGAACAAATATGTTTTCAAATTGATTTGAAATATAAAACGGAACCATATACAATAGTAGGCGATATCGTAATTTCTTTACTCGCTCTAGTCTATCCCACTCCTACGAAAATACTGTTAGAAAATAAAACGTAAATAATATTTATTTTCGGGAATAAATAAGACAATAATACGAAAGAATTATCAAATTCCGTTGAATGGACCTCACTCAAATCTTTGCCTAAAATCACCAACCCATTTGATAATAAATACTCTTTCCAACAAATACTTCTTACTAATAAGCTCCCTAACTTCCAAGCATTCTCTATTTGACCCCCTAACTATCTCTTATTATTAAAACTAGCTATATCCTCAGTACCTAGGAATGGCAACGGATACGGGTTTTAGCGGGTACATCAATACCGGTACCCGTACCCGCTTATTAAAATACCCGTTAACCCGTACCCATTAACCCGGTTTTTCCAACGGGGCGGGTAACGGGTATACCCGCCGGGTGACGGGTGCCAAAATTGAGCACCCGCTAACCCGTTAACCCGTTTAAAAAAAATAAAAAAAATAATTTTTAATAAGAATCAAAACAACCTACTCATTATGATGTAATCTAATGTTTTCTTAAAAAAAATATCTAATTTTTTTCCATAAAACTAATTGACGGGCGGATTAGCGGGTTAACGGGGCGGGTTTAACATTTTCGCTACCCAACCCGTACCCGCTAAAATACTAACGGGTAATACCCGTTAGCCCGTTAACTCATTTTGAACGGGTATTACCCGACCCGTTAAGACCGGGTAACGGACGGGCTAACGGATTTCGGGTAAAAATGCCATCCCAGTACCTAGATCCTACCAAAATTTAACTCATCTCACTCCTATGTTGATTCTCCTTATTTATAAGCTCCCCAACTTCTAATTATTCTATATTTAAAGCTTCAATATAAACTCCTATGTTGATTCTTCATATTTATATATGCAGAAGTGCATGCCCACTTAAGATTTATCACAAATCATGTAATCTTGGTCAATAGTGTCACATGCGCTTGCACTAGTAATATATATTATAATCTTGACCAACAGTGCCACTTATATATATATATATAAAGAACGAAGATTTGAGAGGCGGTGTTTGTTTACCCGTCCATTCCGGGCATTTGGATGTCCATGAAACAGGCGTCGAAGTGGTGGGGCGGGGCGAGGAGTTTGACGGCCTTGAAGCCGGAGTCCTCGCAGACGACTTGGGCCCCGTACTTCTTGAGGGCCCCCGCGGCCACCTTGAGGTTGACCGCGTTGTCGTCGATGACGAGGATCCTCCGCCCCCTCAGCAAATGGCCGAGCGACTCCACCCCCGCCTCACCGCTCCCCCGCGGGTTCTTGCTCCCCAGCCCCATCGCCCTCTGCACAGACGCCGCCAGCATGCTCCCCCTCAACGGCTTCATGATCACCGAACGCCCCCCCGGCGACGATGACGTGGCGCCAGAGTTCGCCAGCACGAAGACTTTCGGGCCGAGGGACCCGAGCGCGCCCGCCTCCTCGTCCCACACGTCCTTCTCGACGAGGACCATGTCGAAGGCGGCGCCCGTCAAGAGGAGAGACTGGCACTGGGCCGCGTCGGAGACCGCTTCGACGCGGATCCCGAGGCGCTCGATGTGGTACCGGGTGACCTTACGCCTCACGGGCCTCGGGTCGACCACGAGCGCCGACATCCCGCGGAGCTCCGGCGGGGGCGCGCTCGCCTGGCCGGTCGTCCTTTCGAACACCGCGGTGAAGGTGAACGTGGACCCGATTTTGGGGACGCTGGCGAACCCGATCTCGCCCCGCATGAGGTTCACCAGGCACTTGCTGATGCTGAGGCCGATCCCCGTCCCTCCGTGGGTCCGGGAGATCGACGGGCCCACCTGCATGAACGGGGTGAAGATCCGGGGCTGGGCTTCGAGGGGGATCCCGACCCCAGTGTCCTCGACGGAGACGATGAGGTTGATTTGGTCGGGGGACGAGAAAGCCGGGCCTTCTTGGCTCAGAGCGCGGAAGCCGCGCCAACTCTGGCATTTGTCTGCGACGCGGAAACCGCTCAGCGTGTTCTTCGACAACGACGATGATGTCTCTGTCGTCTCGACGTCTATCGAATTGATCACCTCCTCGACAAGGTGAATGGTGACGAATACGTGTCCTTTGTCGGTGAACTGCAAAAAAAATCATAAAGAGATTCGACTCAGCTCACATTGCTTGCCCTTTTTCGAATACATGAATCAAACTTGGCGGTACTTACTTTGATCGAGTTTCCCATGAGATTAGTGATGATCTGGCGAAACCTTCCCGGGTCGCCAATCAGCATTTCGGGGACTTGGTCCGATATGAAGACCGCCAACTGTTCGGATCGGATCGGATCAGATTGTGATCATGGATTTGCATCACCAAAAAAGTACAACATAAGAAGAAGAAGATAAATATGACGATACCTCCAAGCCTTTTTCTTGAGACTTGCCCGAAAACAGCGACAAAACGTCGTCGAGAATCGCCCTCAAATCGAAGCGCACTGCTTCGAGCTCAAGGTTGCCGGATTCAATCTTGGCTTGGTCCAAAACCTCGTTTATGAGCGAGACCAGCGCTTTTCCGCTGCCTTGCGCGGTTCGCACGAAATCCAGTTGATTCGCGTCCAAATCAGTGTCCATAAGCATATGCAACATTCCTTGAGGAACAAGTCACAAAAATTTCAACCACAATATCAGAACTCTGTAATTCCCTCTCATAATCCGGAACCAAAAAAAAAAAAAACTCACCGAGGACACCGTTCATCGGAGTTCTGATTTCGTGAGAAACCGTAGCAAGAAACTACACATAATTTAAGTTTGGTCAAGATTTTACAATGTATATATATATATAAAAAAAAAAAAAAAAAAAAAAAGGATATTTTCCAATAATCAATACCTGGGATTTGGCAACATCGGCGGCCTCAGCTCGTTTCTTGAGCTCCATCATCTGATGATAACCATCTTCAACTTTGGCAATCCGATTACCAGTCACGTGGAAAATATACCCAAGGAGCGACGCGATTACCAAGACCCCAAAAGAGATCGCCATCGCTAGCCAAGGCCACGGCATCTTAGCCTTGAATCTATTAACAAGCCCAAAAAAAAAAAAAAAAAAAACACCATTGTAACAATCCAATTTTTTCAAAACAAATTCTAATACACCTATTTGACTCAATCACCAACCTGCAATGCATCTCGTGGCTCCTGTGAGGGTCCCCGAAATTGAGCGCGCTAACGTATCGCAACCCATCGTCGGAGACGTTGGAGCCGTACATGAGCATCGGATCGGAGCGGTTGGTCGTGTCGTACACGTTCACAAGTATCGTCTGTTTGCTCGCCAGCTGTTGAAGCAAGTTCTCGACTAGCGACTCGATGTCGAAGATTCCGCCCAGATACCTGCTCATATCCATTTGGATTATTTCGAAAGAAAAATTAAAAAATTCAATTTTTCAAAACGTCGAAATAACTTACCCGTCCGTGGCTTGAATTCTTTCGTTCGGGGTCGCGTTCGAGGGAAGATCTCTCTTGTAGACCGCGAAGGTCAATATGACTCCGAGCCGGTTGGTCTTCAGGAGCGGGAACGGAGCCGTGAGAACCCCTTTCCCAGACGCCCTCGCTCTCAACACGTTCTCCCGGTCTTCCTGCTCGACAATTTATCAACAAAATTAAATTTTTTTTCCCTTTTTTTTTACCGACTATTTTTTGGAATGTAATTAAGCGTCAACTTACTTTTCCGGAGAGCATGTCGAGGGACACGACGTGGGAGACGGTGTCTTGGGCGAAGATGACGGGCGCGTACTCGTCCTGGGCCGGGGACGGCTCAGAGGCCTCGGGGGCGGAATGGTCATTTTCGCCACCCGGGCGTTGGTCCTCTTTCTCGAGACTGTACATCATCTTGATGGTCCACCCTTGTTGCCTCTCGAATTGTTCCCTCTCGGAGTGAAGAACCCTCACCGCATAAGCCACTCCGCTCGTCAAAGGCCTCTCAAACGCCGTCCTATCCGTATACCTCGCAAAAGTCCTCTACACACACACACACACACACAAAAAGTCGATTCCAATCTATTAATTTAAGTTTCATAAAACCATGGGTTACTCCTCAAACTGTCAACTAATTGATTCTAAACGAAAGAAACACGAGTAACCACTCTGATCGAAAATTGGTTTTGAGATGAAACCTCACACGATGTCATCGCATGTTTTACTCCTCGTGACATCATACCCGAATCTACAATTAATTGAATAACTAACCCACGAAAAAAAAAAAAAAAAAAAATTGAAGAACTTTTCATAAATTTCAAGCAAATACCCCATTACGATGATCTCTCATTGTTAGCATTCCTTCTACGCCCTTGAAATATAACCGTTATTTACAAGTTTTAATGCCTTTCTGCTTCTTGTTATTAAAATCAAAATCTGAGTTTTCATATTTTAGTCCTCTGATTGACAATTGATTTTGAGACGGAACCTCGGGTTTACCTGATCAATGGCGGAGGGGTATTTGGAGTGGTGGAAAGTGGAGATCAAGATCGACATGGCTTGGATATGGTTGATGCTCACATTGAACTGTTCCTGCAACATCCTCGCCCTCTCGTCGCACATGCTCGCCAGAGTGTCTTTCCTCTTCTCCATCGCATGACAACTCATTCCGTACACAATCCACACAGCCACCAATACCCAACCCACCGCCCAGCCCCACAAGACCCTCCTCCACCAATTATTCCGCGACCCCACCCCAATCTTCCTGTTCCAGTCCCACGGGATCATCACCCTCCGCAGCCTTGAACAACACTCCATTGTCTTCTTGTTCTTCTTGTTCTTGTTGATCTTGTTCTTGTTCGTGCTGCTGACAATGATGACGTCAAGTGAGACCACGCGGGTTATGATCCAACGGCATAGCGTCCACAGAAGATGACCCACTCTCAGGCCGAACCCGAACACATGAAGCAAATGCATCCACGCGCTTCACTCGCTGCTACTGTGTGTATCAGTGTATGTGATTCTCTTTCTCTGACCAACAATCTTATCAAATCTGCTCACAGGAAGATTGTTATTATTATTATAATCGAGTGAGATAACACGAGAGGAATAAGAAGAGGAAATGATGATGATGATGATGATGATAAAGAAGAGAGGGTTTTTTTTTTTTTTTGGGTGAGAGTATTGGATGCTATCTTATCCACAGGAAAAAAAAATTGAGAAAATGTGTGAAGAAATTTGAGAGGAAGAGGGAAGGTAATTAGTATTAAAACTGGGAAGAGAAGATGCTGAGTAATAATAATAATGTTAACATACCCACCACAGGAATCAAAGAATCCCCCGAGATTCTGGTTTCCAATTCCAACTCGGGATTTTTATTTATTTATTATTAATATTATTATTGTTGCTTACCTTTTATTTATAGCCCAAAGGGAATGGGCTAAACTAAAGTGACGAACTGAGATTCCGAGTTTTTGAAGAAGAAAAAAAAAAAGAAAAAAAAAACACTCTCGAGGGGAATCTGATAGTGTTTAAAATCCCAGAAATGAAAAGTCTCTCAACCCCAATGAATTTCTAGTGTTGTTTAGAGGTTTGACTGGTGATCTTTTTGCAAGGAGAGTTGGGTTGGAACAAGAGAATTGAAGCTAAGGAAATATTGATTCATTGAAAGAAGAAGAAGAAGGATCAAGGAAAAGGAAAAAGGAAAGAAGAGAGAAGGGAAAAATAAATTATATATTATTATATATATATTGTATGTTTATGCTTTATATTATTGAGAAAGAATACGGTGGTAGAACTAGAAAACTAGAAATGTCTGATAGCACGGACCATTATCTCTATATCCAATACAATTCCACCAAAATAATTTCGAAATATAGATAACAAATATTTATTTTATTTAATGATTAAACAATAAATAATGTACAAGATAAAGCAACTCACAGAAGATTGATTAGGGGCAATAAAGGTACAGTTCCACTCTCTCTCTCTCTCTCTCTCTCTCTCTCTCTCTCTCTCTCTCTCTTCATTACTTTGCCTTTGTTTTACTTTGCATTCCTTTGTTTGGTGTGTTCACATCTCTGTCTATGCTTTTTTTATAAAAAAAAATAAAACTTGTACCATTATAGTATGGAGCTCCTTATAGTATTTAGTATGTTGCAATGAAAATTTACTAGAAAGTCAATTTCCAAACAATGTAAATAAAAGTGACACTTTTATAATTGTAGGATAATTTCGTACGAAAGTTTGGAACTTATCTGAATTAAACCATTTAAAATTGAAAAAACTGTTGTAACTGACTTTAAAAATACATTCTTTCTTACACTAAATCAACCAATATAATTCATCTATTAAAAAGATAGCGAAAAGATTTACTAAAAGTTATCATTTAATTGAGTGATTCTTTATTGCAAACAAATGTATACTATCATTCTATTTCATTTTATTTTTGTAAAATACAAAAACTCGTGAAGCATACGTATTATTTTCTCTGAGTTAACAATTGACATAAAAAGTAAATATACGTGTAATACAAATAATGAGGACACAAAGACTATTTGTTTTATTAAAAGAGAGGAAAAAAAGAGAGATATATTTGTTGATTCCTGAGGATAGACAAATTCTACACGCCAAGTCGTTAACTCTCTCTCTCTCTCTCTCTCTCATTATTTAAATTTATAATATCCATTTATTAAATTTATTTGTTGTGTTGTGTTTGTATGGCTGTACTTTCATGTTGATAAATAAATATTAAAAAAGGCCTGACAATAAAAATAAAAATAAAAATAAAAATAAAAATAAAAATAGAAGCTCGGTAATAAACAATTATATGTAGCCTTTCCAAAATTTTAGAGAATGCCCTTATACGTTTTGAGAAATTACAAATTGAGGTTATGTGGCTTGATAGTCAAAACTCAAAACAGAGGACGTAAAAGTGCATCCGTGTATATATATTTCAATATATAGTTTCATTCATGTTCATCCCTCGAGTTTATTGTTTATTACTTAATTATCTCTTAATTTTCTTATTGATTTTTAAGATATATCTTGATTTATTGTTTTCTATTGAGTTTGTCATTTAGTCGGAAACACACTCATGCACAAATATAACTAGAGTTATATTGAAGAAAAAAAAAAAAACAATCTCAGTGGCAGAACCGTAAGAATATGGAAATTAAGGGGGTAATTGGGAAGAGCACTTCAATCGAGGTTTTGTCACAAAGGTGATTAGGCCATCACTACTAATGCCTGCTTTAGTGATAGCGACGTCCCACGTCAGCGCACCGGTTCTCAGGATTCTTCCAATGGTGATTCGAAACGTGGCATTAATTCATTGGCTTTAATGTGAAACGTGTCGACAATGGGGTTACGGGAATAAAGCCCCGGGAAGAGCATCTACGTGTACAGAGAGGGATGTGAAACGACACCGTATGATCTGTTTCTTTCATGTGCGAGTCTCTGTCTGTTTGTGATAGTCTTATCCTCTTTCTCTTTTGCTTTAATTATTTTTTTTTATCTAGAAATAAATAAATCAGCCAATAAAATTTTTTTTTTTTTTCTTGTGGAGTACTAAACACTATTTACCTTCCAATAAAACCCCGCTAAATTTTATAAAAATAATTACATACAATAGAATCCAAAACTCTATAATTAAAAAAAATAGTCGAAATTTTAAGTTTACGTATAACAAAATAGTAAAGTTATATCGTCTATAAAATATTGACACTCAAAATAAATATTTACCCGTGCATATGAATTTATACACAATGGTAGATATATGGGTAAAAACTTTATATACACAAGCTAAAAAGCCCCTTTAATGACCAACTCTGTTTTTCATTATTTATTATTACTTGCAAATTAACCGCTATATATATCCTCACCTTTTTTCTTTCTTTTTTTTTACTTGCCTCGTCGTAAAGTACTTCCATTATAATGACTAGATCAACTTGTTGAAAAATGTCCTAATTTATTCCTTTCTATTCTCTCACTTTCTTGTGTATTCATTTTTCCTACGTTTCCCAAATATTGGCTACTACTAAAAGAGTCTGAGTCAGAAAACTTGTATGTGTTCAATGTCCTATTTAAAGCTTAAACCCACAAAAAAGAAGAAATAAAACTACTTGTCTAAAGCTCGTTGAAACTAGACTTAAAGAAAATGACCTTCGTGGATGAATTTCCCCAATTAGTACATGAGCTCTTTAAATCGTTACATCTGTCATGTCACTAAATAAGACATTTTTAATTGGACCACTTGTATTGTATGTACATTATTTTAAATTCTCAATTAATATATGTGAAAAAAAAAATTCAGTTTACGTGCTCCTATAGAATTTATATAGCCCCACAAACACCTCATCCTTATTCATAAAAATAAATTAAAAAAAAAAAAAAAGCGTTTAAATGACTCAGAAATCATTGACATCTAATCTAATGCATTTATATATATAAATATATATATATATATATATATATATATATATATATATATATTTCATTCTTAACATTGCTTTGATAGAAGAAAGAAAGCCCATTCATTTAGCAATGTAACAAAGGTATTAAGTCTAATATATGATTGAATTTGAAAGTGATACATGATAATTAATTTGCTTATTCTTTCTTCGACATTTCCTTGTTACCGAACATGGGATGTTTGTTGGGTTAGCTCTATGGTAAATGTAAAATGAATCATTTTTCAAAAAGAAACAAATATGTGACATGTAAAAGTCAATACATAAATAGAAGTTTATATTCTTTGTGTTTTGTGTTGAACCCCACTATTTCGGCTAGTCGGCAGAAAGTAGTAGTTGGTCTATATATCCAAAAGAATAAAGTAAGTTTCTTACATTTTTCTTCTGTCAAAATATTCCAAAGAAAATACTTGATCAAAGACAAAACATGTTGTTCAAAATGTTTTATATATATATTAAAAATATATATATACATATATATTGTTCAAAACTTCAAATAATAAACTAGCACAAAATTCACACGAGGACTCGAAACTTAGGTTTTATTCAAAGGCCGGATTTATTCCATCCAAATATGTGAAATAATCGAATTGCAAACGAACTAACATATAACCACTTACTTTGGCTTTGATGTCACTCAAAAAAAGAGATTACAAATACGACTCACCATAAGTCAATTACAAATACAAGATCATATCGGAAAGCCTTTAAATATACTTTCATGGCCAATCATCTGATATGAACGACGTGATTATCGAAGTATAAGTCGTCTCACGAGTTGTCGATTGAATGTCACATTCTCACGAACTCTTTTTTGTGAGTGTCGTATTGCTTATTGCTCTAAAATATCACTTATTTGTTCATTCTCCTATATTTTCATATTAAAAAATTGTTTATTTTCTATGTGAGTAAATCACATTCATAGTAATTTAAAAAAAAAAAAAAAAAAAAAAAAACAATAGCAAGCGGTGAAGATATAGTTTTCGGTTAGTATTACTATTACGTACTTGAAAAAATAGCGATAATTTATAATTCTGGTTGTAATTATGATTGCGCTTGCAATCTACTTTCCATTTTCTTTTTTAAAGAGTTTTCAATTTTTATTTGATCATTCGTTGTATTTTAAGCCGTTTGAGCTTTCATCCATATATTATTGTCGAGGAGCACTTCTATTCAAAAGAATGCTTCCGTACTTTAAATTTAATTTTTATAACATTAATCCTCTTAGTGTGAAATTGAGGTATGACTATTAGGCCGGCTCAGTTAAAAAAAACAAACAAAAAAAAACAAAATAGAAAACAAAACAAAAACAAAGGTCAGTGTCTTAATGAAGAAATTGAATGTTCTTTTATTATAAAATAAAATTGGTAATGTCCTCCTCTCCAATCACATTACATGCCTTGTGTAGTTTTTTTTTTCTCCTGATGGAGTTTTTTTCCTTTAAATTATTGAGTTACTGTAACATATATTCCATTAATTCGAATAAAATGACACCACACACTACATTTGAAAGAATGTGCATATTATTAAATCGTAATATAATAACATAAGAGAATAAGATACAGAAATAAAAATCAACAAAAATGGTGACAAAAGCAATGTGAAGGCCCTTATTATTATTAACGACAAACAAACATAGCCGATAAATAAGGTGGCTGTCCATTTCCTATTCATAATATTTCTTTAGTTAGTCTTCTTAATATTTTTTTTTTGTACTTTATAATATTCTGGTTAGGCTGTTCTCAACTGCAAATAATCACTGAAATAAGTAATTAAGTATAATATATACACGTCACTCATTTTAAGCATATGTAGGCTTGACGTAAATATCCATGTCCATTGCATCATCTTGTCTCATTTCACAATATTCAAAATGCATGGAATTGAACTATACATATATATATATATATATATATATGTATATATATATATATATGTATATATATATATGGATAAATCAGTTATTAACAGTGTAACGTTTCTATACATGCGTAGTGACGGAGCCAGGATTTCAATCAAGGGGGGGCAAATTTGAGAAATATTTGTTAGGAGGGACATTATTGAAAAAAAACTTACAAATTTGGGTCAAAAACATAATTATTAGTAAAATTTAGGGGTAAAATTATAAAAAATATAAAAATTTGAGGTTAAAAAAATAATTTTCAAAAATTGAGGGGGGGGCATTGGCCCACCCTGGCCCCCACCTAGATCCGTCACTATGCGTGTGTGAACGGTTTATTTTTTATATAAAATTTCTTTGTTTTTTTTAAAATCTGAAAACTCGTATTTTTATATTGGTGTCAATGTAGTTTTAATCATATATATAAATAATTTTAGATGCAACTATTTATAACTATGTTATCCATTAAGGAGTTTGCACGCGGAGTTTTTTTTTTTATTATAAATATTTAGAAATACGGCCAGTAAAATTCAACTTTCATATTTTAAAAAATAATAAGATGTTTTTTTGTTAAAAAAAAGAAAGATGATATAAATAATAAAAATACTTTATTCATGAATCATGTTCCATTGAGGAACATGAATGACAGCAATATATAGCGTCTTCTTGTTGAATCTTTCAACATTTAACGAAGGAAAATGTCTTTCAATAGATTCTAAATAGTCAAATTTGGAACATGTCACTACGTTCAAAAACTATCACCTTGAGAAAGAGGGGAGAGATAAATTACAATTATTAATTTATTAATCCCAATGCAAGTTTGTCCGAACCGCAAACATTAATTTAAGAGATAATTTTTTGTTTTTTTCTAATAGATAGAGTAAAGTATTCTAAAGTTATTCAACACAAAACATGACGGAAAAGGACATCACAAGCCACAAGGTACCCATTTGATATGCTCAACAAGGAACAAAAATAGTATAAAACACAATTTAGGCTCGTTCTCTTATACAAAAACATCCAAAATATGAAGATTAATTAATTAAATTGATAGTATGAATCGTCATAGATTACGGCATTTCACCCACCAATGAACTCTATAATTACATGCAGCTTATGAAATGCTATCGTCAACAATAGAGAATTTTTAATTTTGTTTATAATAAATATTATTATTTTTCTTTTGCCTGAGTTTTCTTGCACTATATGCTCAACTAAAAAGAACATGCCAAAGATAGTTCTTAATTAGACTAAAACAATCCGGATGGATGGCCTAGCCTTTTTTTTGCTTCTCTGATAATTCCTCTCTGTAAATTATATAAATGTACAACTTTATAATGTGTTTCTTTTTTTCTTTTCTTTTTTTTGCTCTTGAAATCTCTGTCCTATCTAAGTGTTTTATTCATCACTATACATGTCCGCACAATTGATAAAAATATGTTTGAAATCATCCAAATATCAATTGTTGTTGTTGATTGTTTAAATTTAAATATACTGTGATTTTATCAATATATACATTTTACAATGAAAAAATATGATACTTTTAATAGAAAATTTTGATAGTTCGTTGTCACAAGCTAATCGCTTATAATGCTACAATCAAACTCGAAAACCATAAAACCACATTAGCCATTGCCTTAGGCCTCAAAATTCAATAGACTTAATCATAGTTGTATTTATGGGTAATTAGAATTCTATGAAAATCGTTGAATCGCAATCCCTTGTACAAGCAAACGAGCATTCTATGAAAAAAAATTCCTCAAAATAAGTCGTAAGTGTAAATAAGGAAGGATAGTAGTGTTATAGCTTCTTAAGGCCCCTTTGCTTGTATGTCTTGGTATTTTTTACTTAAAAAAACTTGTAATTTGACATTAGATTATAAAAATAAGCTAATTTTATAGTGATTAGAAGTTTAAGCAATTGGTATTATCGAGGATAGTCATGACCGATTAACAACGAGATAGCTTTGAGCATGGTGTGACTCGTGAGGTCACCGCGGTCCGGCCCTTTTTTTTTATATTAGTGGATTCTACGGATGATTAATTACTATATGATCTTCCTTGATAAATAAATAAAAAATTAAATAAATAAATAAAACTTGGGCTTTAAATACTTGATGAAATATGGGTTCACGGAACATTTCCATAGTGGACCCAAAAAGGAAGCCCCACAAATGTGGCGTGCGCGATGGAGATATGTACACATGACAATCCATTGGTTGAAATTTGCCTAATCTCATTATTATTATTTATTTTTGTCCATTAATTGTTTTTTTTATGATTATTACAAGTTTACTTTACGACATCCGCCCGAAGCTATGAATTATTTTATAGGGGAATATGCCTAACTAAGCTAATCCCCCAGATATTATTTATAAAAAAAAAAAAAAAAAAAACAAATAATTACTAAAATGGACAGTCAAATCACCGATGTTTTAGTTGTGTTTCACTTTCTCGGATGAGTCATACCCACAATATAAAGTTTATAAACATACCAATCATAGTTCACGTTCTCGATATTTTTTTTTTCCTTCAATAAATTGTTTTATGATTTATGAAGCAAGCACCAATTAAAAGCCAGTGTTTTGTCTTTTAAATGTTGTGGCAATCGATTACTAATTTCTTTAAGTCATCTCATATATGGAAAAAGCCAAATTTATTCAACTTTGGCCGTCAAAATGTGACTTCGCCGACCGAGGAGGAAATAAAGAGGACCCTTTGAAAAATGCATGAACTCGAAATTTCCGATCCCGATTATCTCTAAGGTATTAAATACCTTAGAGACCACTAGAACAAAATTTTTTGAGTTCATGCATTTCTCAAACGATTCTCCTTACGTACTCGTTACAATATTATATTATATATATATATAGGCTCTGTTTGTTATTTTTTATTAAGGTTGTTTTTAGTTTTTTTAAAAGTTAAATCATATTTAAATATTTGGTAAAATTATTTTTAATAAAAATTAAAAAGTGATTTTCAATGTTTGAACTAAAATCTAAAACTACATTTTGAAGTTTTTGTAAATACATATATATATATATATATATATATATATATATATATATGTTTTTTGAAAACAACTACAATTATTTTAATACATATTTTACCAAATACTATATTTGCTTCCCTTAACAACTACAATTATTTTATAACAATTTATAAAATATTTATCTGTTTTTTAAAACAACAGCTTTTACTTAAAGTAAAATTTAAAAATATTTTTTTTAAAAAGCACAGCAACACTAAACAGAATTATATACCTATTGGACTCGATCATAATTTTACACATGAAATATGTCCCTCTTATTATTTTGCGATTTTGGTAAGGGAAATAATGACAAGGCAAACGTGGCAAGAGAAAGAGGGATCATAAGAAGATAACACAATTACTTTTCTTTCTATCTCTTATTATTTTCTTTCTATCTTCTTCTTTTTTTTTTCTTTTTTTTTTTTTTTTGCTGTGCACATTGGAAAAGAACTATAAAGATTTTTTTTTATAAAAATAATGCTTTTACACGTGTCTTAGTTGAGGATAAATTATAGGCGTGAAACAAAGGAAAACACTATTAGAACTTAGAACATGCTTTTACACGTGTTTTTAAATAATGCTTTTAAATATGAAGTGCAAATCCTCAAAATGAAACAAGACCAACTAAGGCTCATCTTTTAGAACAAATGTTGAAAATGGGTCCTCCAAAATTGCTGATCATCACATCTCTGCAGGCACACACTAAGTCATATCCATTTCAATCATTGAATATGTTTTTTTTTTTTTTTTTGGAGAAATTCTGCATCTTTCTCAAAATACATAATTTCATAGGATATGTTGCGATTAAAATTATTAATGAAATACTTTACGAGCTAAATATTTGAAAAAAAAAATTGAACTATACTTATTATCTTTTATCTACCGTCGTCGACGATTTTAAAAAACAACTCGCTTTAAAAAAAAAAAAAAAAAAAAAGAAACGATCGCCTGAACCTGAAGTAAAAACATAATAGAAAATGCACATAGTGAACTAAATAATCTCAAAATAAGAATGAAAAGCCATAATTCATAAGAAAATATTTTGAAAAATGAGGTAACACATTTAATTTCTGCTATTTATCAAAAAGAGAAAGTAAAAGAAAGAGAATACTAAAAATACAAGAGAAATTTGGTTAAATGTGACTCATATATAACATATGAAATTGAACTTCTATCATAATCATGTTGTATATTGAGAAAATATGATTTGTTAGACTAAAACACTATTATAGATCAAACCATTTAAGAACTATGACTTAAATCAAAATTTGGTCGGAGATTTATTTTTTAGCCATTCAAATTTTTTTTTTTTTGTCAAACAAGTCATTTTTCGAAGACACTTATAAAATCAAATTTAACAACTATATAAGTCTACATGGCTATAACCCAATTCCTCTTTGTGATATCAAATCATGTGATTGCAAAATGTGCTCTACCTTACATGTTGGAAGTTGGAACTTACAAGCCAATTATGAGCAGAGAGTAAAAAAAAAAAAAAAAAAAAAAGGGCCGCCATGAGACTTTACAAAAATAAATAAAATAAATAGATAAATACTCAAAAGTTGTGTGCACAAACATAACTACGTTATCGCATTGTGAATGTTAGTGCGCATGAATCATCATCGTGATGTGATCATAGATATGAACTACGTTTCTTTCTATCCTTTTGCTTTTTATATTATACATTCTTTAATAAAGCTCAAAGCCACCGAAGATTGAACGATGAATATATAACGTGTGAAATTATTGTTAGGTCTCAAATCTTCAATACATTTTTCAACTAAGTAGTGTCATGTAATGTAACACATAAAACATATTTAACTCAAAGTGATATTCTGACAGCAACATAAGCCTTTGATTTGATTGGAGAAGCCAAAGAAACGGAATATAAGTTAAATTATAAGGTCAATAAGAAAATTATATCTATGTCAAAATTCTAAAATGAGATAATTATTTCTTTTAAAATAAATGTTCAATTTTGTCTTCTAGTTTGTTTATAATGTTTACAATTTAAGAACAGCTACTCGTATGTATCATTCAAATCGTCTCATTAGAATTATAAGTTAATAATCTAATAGTTAAGAAAATAGCTGAAAGTAATACAAGATGGTTATATTTATTAGGTTATATTTTTTTTTTATTGTTTGAATAATCAAGTTCTAATTTTGATCGAGAGTAGACATTGAGCTATTTCAAAAAGTTATTGATCTACTTCACGGATGGCCCAAATTAAAAAAAAAAAAAAAATACGAAGTTGAATGTCCATTTCACATATTATTCTAATGGGGTGATACCTTGTAAATGGGCTGTGGTGGCAAAGGTGTTAGGTTAGGTCCAAATCTTTAGTTGACTTTGGTCTTAGATTTTCAATATGGGCCCTTATATTCAGGCCCAAACATACCATTTTGTCATGTGTAAATAGTCGAAAGTAACCGCTTTTTGTAACTTTTTTAAATATTAGCCGTTGAATCTTTTAATTTTCATAAATAACCGTTTTCAATAACAGTTAACAAGATTTCAATAGTTGTACACCAGATTTTAAAGTTAATCATATCTCAATAGTTGTTGATCATATTTAAATAACTATTGACCAAATTTCAATAACTTTTAACCCGATTTCAATATCAGTTAACCAGATTTCAATAATTGTTGACTAAATTTTTAAAACATGAGGATATTTTTGTCCGAAAGAAACATAAATGGTTACTAGTGAAATATTTTGGAAATATGAGTAAAATATGAAAATGACGATGTTTTGCATTAGCTATGAAATTTTCCCTTTTGTCTTTCCCAAACATAGTTGACTTTGGTCTTATATTTTCAATATGTGACCATACATGTGTGAAAAAAAGTCAAAATTGATAGTTTAACCCAATGCGTTTTTAAATTGAAAAAGCTTTGTTTATTTATTTATTCTTGTTTTGGACAAAAATACCAATCAACTTATTAAAAACATTGTTCTCCGATTTCTCCTTTTCATTCATACCCTTGAACCTTTGACTTTTCCTCACTCACGAGCAATCGTATCTTCTAAAATAGCATTAACCTCTCTACCCATCATTGATAAGTACATTTTATACATACTAATCTCTCTTTCCCAAGTATGAATATGGCAAGTTCTTAAGTGCAATGGAGGTTATTTGGTATTTTTAGAGTGAATTTCAGGGTTTGGATGCTTAATTGAGCTTCAGGATGTCGTGTAAGTCATTTAAAAAACACAATAGTCAAATCGGAGCAAAATGATCATTTTCGGAAAAAGTCAACGCTTCAACGCGCCGCGCTAAATCACCCGAAACAGATCTTGGTTAAACGTGTGGACTAGCGCGCCGCGAAGAAGAAAAGTCACAAATTCCACTCCAACTCCTCATCGTGCTGCGCTAACCTCCGGAACATCAGTTTTAATTACCTGTTTATAAGCGTTTTTTAGCCTTTGGATCCAATCCAAAGACCCATATTGCTAAGAAAATCACCTCTAAGCCTATTTGAAAAGTCCTTGTAACCTAAAAACACATCTTTCCCTTTGTTTTAGTTTTTATTTTATTGTTTGGCTATTTTTTTAGAGCTTTTGGAAAAGAGAAAATGTGTTCTTCGACCGAATCGATGCCTCCGACAAATCTCTTGAACTTAACGTCAATCGTTTTTCTTTCTTCTTTTCTTTTATTTATTTTATTGCTTTACAATATTGTTGAACATCGTTTAGATTAATATGAATTTTTTTTTCTTTATTTGTTCATCTTAATGCTTTCAATTATTATTCTTTGTTTGTTGATGATCATGAGAACGATTAGATGCTAGGTTTTTTATGGGGTTGCGATGTAGCCGGGATAGATGATGGTGGGGGGTTCGTCAGGGTTAGATAATACTTGTTTGCTTCATCATTATGGATTGCTTTATATGAATTATTTTTAATGTTTTCTAGGACTGTTCACTACTTTAGAAATAGTAGAGTTTTGTGTTTTTATTCATGTCTTCATAGTTGACATAAGTTAGTAGAAAATCTATGCAATTTATGTAATCGTTTGAACTCTTGTCGTATTGCGTGTAGTTGTTTGAATAATATTAGAGGTCGAGAGGATAACAATCTGTCAACTACATAAGTTTGCTAGAACACTCGAGAAAGAGACTAGTGGATAATTTTGATAGAGTGAGATTAGTATCCATAGGAGTAGATTTTGTTGTCCGAACCCGAAACCCCCAACCTGATTATTAGTTTCAGTGAAGTCGTGACCCCCTGCTTTTTTATTTATTGAAAACTTGTGATTATTCTTTGTTTTTATTTTAATTATTTATGTCAATTGTTCAAAACCATCTCCCGTTTACTTGGAATCAATTCGCAACAAACTAGATTAAATCGTTAACTTTTATAGTCCTCGTGGAATCGACATTCGTTCTTCCATTCACTATATTACTTGGCGATACGTACGCTTGCTTGTGTGATTTTATCACAACAATCATCGGATAATTCGTAGGGAAAGAATCAAATCTTAGCTCTCTTATGCCTTTTTTTTATCATTAATGACATCTAGGATAAAATTTATTAAGTTTATCATGCTCAATAACAACTTTTAAGCTGATACGTGAACGAAGTTTTGGGACATGTCGTTATGTATCGTGATTAAATTTGTTTGTTCTTGTTCATCTCTTTTATTCCCGTTTCAAAAGAAGTCGTGACCCCCTGCTTTTTTATTTTTTGAAAACTTGTGATTATTCTTTGTTTTTATTTTAATTATTTCTGTCAATTGTTCAAACCATCTCCCATTTTCTTGGAATCAATTCGCAACAAACTAGATTAAATCGTTAACTTTTATAGTCCTCGTGGAATCAACACTCGTTCTTCCATTCACTATATTACTTGGCGATACGTACGCTTGCTTGTGTGATTTTATCGCAACAATCATCGGATAATTCGTAGGGAAAGAATCAAATCTTAGCTCTCTTATGCCTTATTTTTTTATCATTAATAACATCTAGGATAAAATTTATTAAGTTTATCATGCTCAATAACAACTTTTAAGCTGATACGTGAACGAAGTTTTGGGACATGTCGTTATGTATCGTGATTAAATTTGTTTGGTCTTGTTCATCTCTTTTATTCCCGTTTCAAAAGAATTTTAGGTTGTGTTTGGTAGTTAACTCAAAAAATTTTTGTTTTCTATTTTCTAATTTTTGTAGTTGTGCTGAAAAATTATTTTGCAATTGTTTTCAAAAAGCTGTTTGGTACAGTTTTCATTTTTATTTTTGAGAAAGTGAAAAAACTGGAAAAAGTGTTTGGTATAGTTTTCATTTTTGTTTTTGAAAGAATGAAAAGAGAAGATGAGGAGAAGGAGGAGAGAAGAGAATAATTTTTTTTTTTTCCAAAAACACATTTTATTTGTTTTTAGTTTTCTTTACTCTTTTACAAAACAACTTCAAAAATTTTTGAAATTTTTTTCCAAAAACTTAAACCAAACATGTTTTCAATTTTTTCAACTCAAAAATAAAAAAGTGTTTTTGAGAGGAATACCAAACACTACCTTACATACTCAACGAAATGTCCCAAAACATAAAAAGCGATGATAACAATTTTTCCGATAATTTTTTTTCCGCTTTTTATGTTTTTTTTCCCAATGCTTTTTTGATTAAGCTACAATTACAAATTGCGACGTCTCACATAGAAGAGAAGTAAATGAAAGAGAGATAATTCAAATGCTTTTGTGTCTCATCTTGTTATTACAAAGGACTAGTTTATTGAATAAATCCATAAGTATGAAATGAAGTATAACAAACAAATTCGTTCGGAACACATAACAATGCCATAGATTTGGTATTGTTTTCCTTCTATTAAGCTCTTAGAGCTTAGAATATATTTGCTCATATTGATAAGCCAGTGTACGTGGAATATAAAGATTCATACTACTCTTGGTAGATTTACTAAAATGAACTCATCTTATATTGATTTTTAAATGTTGGTTTTAGTTTACACTTTATTTTATCTTTTGAAATCGAAAATATATAGTCATAGTGTCATACCACGACACGACTATAAATGTTGAATGATCATTGTCTTTGTATATCAAAGCTTGGGATTTTTTATACTTCAGATTAATTAGATAGTTTTCCCTTTACCTAAATATTTTCAGCATTTATTATAATAAAATAATTTGAATGCGCTTTAATAAGGGGAAACTATTTTCGTGCATTATATTATACTTATTGTTGAATAAAATTCGAAGCTTCTCAAATGAAAACGAAATTCTTCATTCGTTGCTCTGAAATTTCTCAGAAATTTAAGATTTGTCCAAAATTTCCAATCACATGAGTCTAATCTATTTTCTAACAGACTTTTATAGCGTACGTTTCAGATCAACCATTCACCAAAATAAAAATATTATAATAATACTTCATTTCCTTTTATTTTCCGAAACGGCAAAAAGACGGAGTCAAACTCTAGATCCACTATATGCAAAAATAGCCACGTCAATTAATCCTACGTGTCAAAACGGAGCCAATTAAATGAGAACACGTGTACCATTCTACGTGGTAAGCCGAATCAGATGCGTGGCTGTGACGCTAGGCCGGTAATCTTATCGGCTGTTATATAAACTGACAAAGCTCGATTGCATCACAGAAACAGATCTTTAGTGTTAGATTACCAAAGAGATAGAGAGAGCGACTTGGTAGTGATCGTCTGAAACGCTCTGGTTCTACAACCGGTACGACAGATCTGTAACTTTAGACCCTGCTTATATATTTATTTATTGATTTACAGTTCTGAGAGTTTTCTGATTCAAGTTTGTGAATTTTGCATTTCTATATAGTAGGAGATCAGTGCTAGGGTTTCAGCAATGGCGATTCGAACGAGGAAGACGATGATTCCTCAGCTTCTGATGGCTCTGGTCATCGCTTGCTTTGCCTTTCAGATCAGATCTTCTGATGATACGGTACGACTCATCTTCCATTGATTTTTTTTTTTTTAAATGAAAACGAAGAAAATAAAATTCGACTAGGTTATTGAATTTGAAATGAACTTTTGCTTACTGGCAGGTCTTGTATGAATCATTTGAGGAGTCTTTCGAAGGAAGTTGGATTGTTTCGGAGAAAGACGAGTATAATGGTACGAGCTATTTTTGAACACTGTATTGCAGTAATGCTTATGAAGTTATGATATAATTAGATTAGATCTTGGACAACATTGATTCAGTGTCATTCTCATTCTATTTATGTACAATATCATTATCTATTATTAGTTCATTGTTGGAAATTTAGCGTTTCTGTTGTTGATCTTGCTTGAAGTTTTTCGATCTGCCAATCTAGGTTAGTTGACAAAGATGTAAACGTGTGATTGTGAGTGAGATTTCTTATGGATCTCATTTGTGTTCGATTTTTTTTCTATGAATAATCTCATTGTCAATGTGCCCGATTTTGGTTTATCTAAATATCATGTATCCGAATTGTAGGCAAGAGTTGTTCTAATATTAGCAGTTAAAAATTAAAATAGAAGAAAGCCATATGATTTTTATTTGTAATGTCGAGATTGTGGCAATATAAGCAAGTAACTTGATGCGTTTATGAACGTCATTTCCATTTTGTTTGGAGTTCTAATAGTTTTGCATACCCAAACCAAGTATTTTTTGCAAATCCGTTTGTTTTAAAGAAATGGGTGATATCTGTATTGCTGTGCATGTTGAATAAGAGTATTTCTCTATACCGTAATGGCCATGGGAAGCACATAGGACCACAGTCTTTTTATCTGGGTCGTAAATATCTATATTGTTCGTTGTTTTCTATGATTTTTCTGGTAGTTATAAACTAAATACTTTGGAAAATGTTTCTGAACTTAGGTGTGTGGAAACTCTCTAAGAGTGAAGGACATGAAGATTCCGGGCTTCTTGTGAGCGAGAAGGCCAGGAAATACGCCATTGTTAAAGAGCTCGACGAGGACTTGGATCTCAAGGAAAAGACTGTTGTCCTCCAATACGAGGTCCGACTTCAGAACGGGCTCGAATGCGGCGGCGCGTACTTGAAGTACCTCCGACCCCAGAGTGCCGGTTGGAAGGCAAAGGAGTTCGACAACGAGTCTCCTTACACCATAATGTTCGGACCCGACAAGTGTGGCTCGACCAACAAAGTCCACTTCATCCTCAAGCACAAGAACCCCAAGACCGGCGAGTTCGTCGAGCACCACCTCAAATACCCGCCATCTGTCCCCTCCGACAAACTCACCCACGTTTACACCGCGGTTCTGACCCCCGACAACGGGGTCCGAATCCTCATCGACGGCGAAGAGAAGAAGAAAGCGGATTTCCTCTCGTCCGAGGATTTCGAGCCCGCTCTCATCCCGGCCAAGACGATCCCGGACCCGGACGACAAGAAGCCCGAGGACTGGGACGAGAGAGAGAAGATCCCCGACCCGGAAGCTTCCAAACCGGAGGACTGGGACGAGGAAGCGCCGATGGAAATCCTCGACGAGGAGGCCGAGAAACCCGAGGGCTGGTTGGACGACGAGCCCGAGGAGATCGACGACCCCGACGCGACCAAGCCCGAGGACTGGGACGACGAAGAGGACGGCGAATTCGAGGCCCCGAAGATCGACAACCCGAAGTGCGAGACCGCCCCGGGCTGCGGCGAGTGGAAGAGGCCGATGAAGAAGAACCCGGCTTACAAGGGCAAATGGCACGCGCCTCTCATCGACAACCCGAGCTACAAGGGGATATGGAAGCCGCAGGAGATTCCGAACCCGGCTTATTTCGAGCTCGAGAAGCCCGATTTCGAGCCGATCGCGGCCATCGGAATCGAGATCTGGACGATGCAGGACGGTATATTGTTCGACAACGTTCTGATCGCCACCGACGAGAAGTTCGCCGAGTCGATCAGGGAATCGGCGTGGAAGCCCAAGTTCGATGCCGAGAAGGAGAAGGAAAAGGCCGAAGAAGCAGCCAGTGGAGCCTCGGAAGGTCTCTCTGTTTACCAGGTAATTTTCATTCTGTAATCCATTCTTCAATGGAACTTTAGTTTCGATTTATAAACTGAAAAAAAAAACCGTTTTGTGATCTCCGCAGAAGAAGGTGTTTGACGTTCTCTACAAGATAGCGGAGCTGCCTTTCTTGAGTGCCTACCACACGAAGATCATTGTGAGTTACTTTTTAGGAGTCTAATGAAGTAAAAAAAATAAATTATCGAACCCCTTTTAATTGTATTTTTTTTTTTACAGGATCTCATCGAAACGGCTGAGAAACAACCCAACATCACCATCGGTATTCTCGTATCAACTGTGGTCATTTTCTTGACCATTTTCTACAGACTCCTTTTCGGCGGCAAAAAACAACCGGTACGAACAACTCTTTAACTCCCCGAAATTATGCAGTTTTAAATAGTTTTCTAGATTTGGTTCTGTGTTTGAGAGCTCATCATTATCTTCGTGTTCTACAGGTTGTGACCAATGCTGCGGCGACAACGAGTGCAACGGCCTCGTCGGCACCGGAATCTTCTTCAAAGAAGGAAGGAAGTGGAAGTGACAAAGAGAATGAGGACGAGAAAGAAGACGCCGCCGCCGCTCCTCGCCGGAGGAACGTCAGAAGAGACGCCTGAAAACTCTTTTACAAGCAGAAGAAATTAAAAACTTGTAATTCGCGGGTTATTTTTGGAAATTTTTGAGAATTAGGACTTTTTAAAATGGCCTTATAGATTCTTGTTGCCCGTGCCTCGGTTCTGTGTTTTAGACAGTTTTTTTTTTGCAAACGAGTATAGTCGTGAAAAATGCCAGTCTGACTTATATGGTGATTTTTGTATTTGGGTTTTATTATCTTGCCTTTTGTTGGATACTAGACAATGGTAGTAAATTTTTATATGAGATGTGCCTTTCAAATTATAATTTCACGTGGAGATTTCCGCGTTAGCATGTCTGAAATCTAGTTCTAGTCATTTGCATAATTTGGAAAGTGTCTCACCTGTTGGATAGTTCTTTTATCACGGTGATGAAAAATATATTATAGGTTCTCACTGTGTCAAAATATTGTGATTTTTTGCATGAGCTGATAAATAAGGCTTTACTTATAATAAATTTGTACCTGTATAACAGATCATAAAAGTAAAATATAAACAAGCAACCAATCAGTTGATTAGCTTGACATTATACCAAACAGAATCCATTACTCATGTGCAGTTCGCCGAGCAATGATATCATGCATGTAAATGTATAAAACTCAGTTCTCGATCTGACAAAAGATAACTAACGAGTCATATTCGATTCCAAGACTGGTAAGAACATGAAGGATTAAATCTTAATCACTAATCGTACATCCAATACCATTTAAGAAATCTGCGTAGGACTTGTATCAAAGAAGTAATCAGACATATACAATGTGACTTTCTTTTGTCTGAATTTTCAGTTTGTAGTTAATTACCTATGCCTTTGATTTTGGTGCATATGATATAGTTGGTGAACAATAGTTAGATCTCATCTTATCTGTTGCAACCGAACATATGGCCGATGGACTATATACAATACTGTAATTTAAAAATTCACATTTAAAAGATTTTAATGATTACAGATCAAAAGAGATCTAAGGCAGGCTTTTTAATTCGACAAAAGACCAACGCACTAACTTCAAATCTTTTTTTCTTCGTTTCTTTTTCATCGTGACTATTAACTCCGATCTTCTATTGTTCTCTTTCTATGATGTATTAGACATAGAGTGGCTTTGATTTGAAGGCTCGGCTGTGGAAGAGATTTTGGGGCCTAAAAACTCCTTCGAAAGTACAACACTTCATGACGAGGAAAGGCGTGGAGTGTTTTCTTTACTACATGAACATGAATATATATACACACTATGGCAAATATAGTGATTTGATTATTCCTTTATGGCTCCAATTTTATTCATAAAAACCTTGATCTTCAGTATTTTGAATTCTTTTATGACAATATAAAAGTGTTTAAAATAAAATTTGGTGATATTTTTTTTTATCCAAATCTTTATCATTGATGATCTTCAGGTTCAATTCCATACAATGATACATGATTTGGCTGTATAAGATAACCTTTCTCTCTTTTTTTTTTTAATCTAACTCGAATAAGATTTCTCCTCTAAAAGAAAATATGCCAAATGTAATGGAACTATTATGCATACCTAATTGATGAAGACATTCATGTTGCGTGGAACTTTATTTTCTCACTATTGTCAGATTATCGAAAGAAATCAAACCTAATAAATTTACAAAATTGAAATATCACCGTAATAAATATTATGTCGTAACTTTTACGAGGTAAAAATGATACCAACCTAACCTACATGCGATCATACGGTCATGACGAACGCGAGAAACACAAAAGAGATTGATTGACGAGAAGAGAAGAATTTCACCACACCTAAACTACGTGCGGTGATACGGTCCGACTCATCCTGAGCATTGGAAGGAAGTGAAAATACCACTTCCGAGTGTGTCTTCCATTGTTTAACAGAAGTGGCTATTCCGTGAGGAATTTTTTTGCCTTCCGTAGGTTAACGGAAGTGGCATTTTCGTTAGACAATCTTTGATTTAATGGAAATGGTAATTTCCGATTTTTAATTAAAATAATAAATAACAAGAGACAGCGGTTATCAGCCGTTAGATGTGTAATTATCAACGGTTCATAATTTTTTTACTTAAAAAATAAAAATACAAATGACTAATGAGAATTAACGGAAGGAATACCTTCCGATATCATTCTTCCACTTTTAAAACGCTATTGTAAGAGTTCATTCCAATACCGTTAGTTACGAAAATAGTACTTCCGTAAGGCACAAAAAAAACAAATGAAAATGTTCCTTCTGCTAAATATCGTACCGTTAGTCCACCATGAGGTCCGACCCTAGATCGAACTACGGACGTATCTATATGCTAATTTAAAAACGCGATTAACAATAAATATATATATATATATATATATATATATATATATATATATATATATATATATATATATATATATATATATATGGGTTGACTTGACACTGATCAGCAAGGATCTGATAAATTATTGCAATTGTCACTTACACGTTCTTCACGTCGTGTCGTTCACGAGAGACCTACGTGACCGAGTCATACACACAGCTGTCACGCCAGCTAAGCAGCCTCGAAAATTCAAAACCAATTATAAAACGACACGTACTTAAATCTACGTGTTTGAGTTAAATTAGAGTTTGGAAGGTGACAATAGCGTCGGTGAGATTATCATTCAGTTTCCTCGCTCTGCTATATATACATACGCGACTCACGCGTTTTGCCGGTGAATATCATCATAATCCAGGACTTAGTTTTCAGAAACACAGAATCGAACCAGCGAGACGATCTTGAGCTTCTAATCGAAAACAATGGTAAATTATTTTCCTCTGACTACATTCCAAACCCTACTTCTTAGTTGTCGTTTTCGGATTTAGTTTTGAATTGAATTTATCAAGGATCGGTGAGGTTTTTCTTCGATCCAGTTGATTTGACCTTGAAATTAAACGTAATGTGTATACCGATTAGATCTCTGTGGTCAATTAAGGTCAACTTTGGCCATGTATTTGTAGATCAGCGAATTTATCCAATTTCCGATCACAGTTCTTAATTATTTTTTTATTTTAAAAAATTGTTATTCGCAGACGACTTCGAAGCGTTTGGCTGACAGGAAAATAGAGAAATTCGACAAGAACATAACGAAGAGAGGATTTGTGCCTGAGACGACGGCCAAGAAAGGGAAAGATTACCCAGTCGGTCCTATTTTGCTCGGCTTCTTCGTCTTCGTCGTTATCGGATCATGTAAATATCTTATACCTTAATTTCACTCTAATTTCCGGATCATGAGCTCGTTATCATATTAATAACTCACATTCACATTATTATCCGTGTGTGTGTTTTCTTTGTTTTATTAAATTAGAAAAAGAAATTGCTAATGTAATTTGTCTTTTTTTTTTGTGTGAAAAAAACAGCGCTCTTTCAGATCATCAGGACGGCTTCAAGCGGAGGCATGGCTTAAGCCTTTCAAAAGAAGATGTTTAGTTCGGAGCTTTTTTTTTTTTTTCTTTCTTTCTTTTTTGCCTAATTTGTTATTTAGCTGGCTAAGGTGATCAAAGTTTATACATAATACATGTACAAGGCCAGTGGTGAAGAACCCAAAATCTTTGTTATATGAGAAACAGACTCTTTTGAACTTGTGCTAATATCCAATCAAGTTTTTACTATTTTATTTTACTCCTCTCTGCTGTCGAGCAATTTGGTACAATATGAAATTATTCAAGTAAAACCGATTATGGACGTCTCAAAACGACTTTATAAACGAAAGTTGAAAATGTGGTTAGTTGGAAGACAAGATTTGCTCTTAATTTCTTGTGGAGATTTTTGCATCAATCCTTTCATATTGGTTGAAGACTTGGCAATAATAGGAATATATGCCAAATAAAAACAAAGACAACATTAGACTCCAACTCGAATAATATATATATTACAGACGAGGAAAACGTTTCATTATTTGAAAGAAAAAAAAGAAAGTAACCATCCATGCAAAATCCAAATACAAGAGGAGAGAGAGAGAGAGAGAGTGAAAAGACGAAAAAAAACAGTTCAAGGTGTGGCGGTGAGAGAAGGGTGGAAGGCGGTGGCGCAGGCGATCCAGTGCTTCTTCCCGGAGCGGGGAGGGAAGAGCTTGAGCCAATGGCGTTGCGCCACGTCGTAGGCGAGGAGGCGATTGGCGTGCCTGGATTTGAGGGAGAGCACGATGAGGCCGGCCTGGTTGCCGAGGCAAGTCATTCGGACGTGCTTGCCGTACAAGTCAAGGCACCACACGTTTGGCATTCTGTCCACCTCCTTCCACAGCAGAGTCATCCTCTGCAGCTCCCACACGCACACGCACGTGGCCGCGTTCCTCGTCACCAATCCCACCATCCCCACCCCTCTCCCTCCCCCGAGCCCCGCTAGCCCGCGGTCCGTCACCCCGCCCCCCGGGCACGGCACCGCGTACTCCCTCCAATCCCCGCTCGCCACCTCGTACTCCACCACCCCCTCCGGCGACCCCCTCATGAAATACACCGCCCCCTCCCCGCACACCGCCTGCGACCGTAGGTTCAGACACACCGGAACGCTCACCTTTCCCCTCACGTTCCCCCCCCCGGCCCACCTCCCCGACCTCGACCTGTGCCCATTTCATCCCCGGTTATAACCAACCAACCAACCAGTCAATCATTTTGGTTCACCTCCAAATTATTTTAACAGATAGATTAGTAAAACAGTCAACTTAAATGCTTGACATTGCTAAATACCCAACGTTTGGTTTATGAAAGTGACAATTTACGTCTGAAAGTGGCTATTTACCTAAGATTTATCAAACGTTGGCTATTTAGTAAAACAGACAGCTTAAACGTTTGACATTGCTAAATAGGCAACGTTTGGTAAATTTTAAGTAAATAGTCACTTTCAGACGTAAATCCTAAGTAAATAGCTAACGTTTAGTATATAAAAATGGTTATTTACCTAAGATTTATATCTGAAAGTGGCTATTTACCTAAGATTTATCAAACGTTGGCGTTATTTAGCAATGTCAAATGTTTAAGTTGGCTATTTTCTTAATGGACTACCGGTTATTTTATGGTTAATCAAACACCATTTTACGGTTCCTTTTACCTGTAAACCTCGAAGTCGCCGTCGCACCCGAGCCACACGATCTCGTACCCTCCGTCTGACGACGAGGCAGCCATTCCGACGGCGGCGCGGGACGAGGGTTTCGCGGGCTGGTCCGGAAGCTTCCGGAAGGCGCGGGTCAAGGGGTTGCAGACGTGGAAGCTCCGGCGGGCGGCGTCGTGGAAGCAGACGAGGCCGGCGGCTGAGGCCGCCGGAATATGGACGGTCTTGGCCGGAAAGAGGTGGTCGTGGTGGTGGTGCCATTTCAAGAGGGACGGGTCGTACATCGCGTTCTCTTGGGCGGTGGTGACGGCGTAGAGCCAGGGCATGACGGTCTTTTCGCGGGCGGCCTCGGAGCAGTGGCTCGAGAAGCTTCCGGAGGCGAGGAGGGAGTTCCATTTGTGGCAGACGGAACGGGACCGGAAGAAGGCCGCCACGGGAAGCCGAGCGATCACCGCCTCGAAAAGGTCCTCCGGAAAGTCCTTCCACACCTCTTGTTCCATCGCGGCCTCCGATTCCTCGGGCTTTGACTTTGACTTTGACTTCTCGGGCGAATTGGCCCCGCGGGTTCGGTCCTTGCGGGGCCGCTTGGGCTTGCTCGGCTCGAAGCTCTCCTCGGATCTCTCATTCGCCATTATCAGGGTGTAGTAATCGTCTACCGAGCCCCCATCGAAGCACCTGCGCAACGACAGAGAGAGACCGATTGAGAAATGAGCAATCACCTCTGAAATTTCTTATGAATAGCCTACAAGTAATATCTACTCTGTCAATCACCTTCCATAATATCAATATCTATACATACAATCTTCAATCTTTCCTTCACCTATGAGCTGTGGAATAAAAAAAATTTAAAGAGCTTTGCAATGAATTAAAGCTTAATTAGTATTATATGGATCATCAACAACAACATTAAAAAAGATTGATCACACCCATATTCAGCCAAGCCACATTGTTTGCTTAATTCACCATCAAATAAGAGAGATTTTGCACTCCATTTGTTTCTCAATTGGAAAAAAAAAACAAATAGTCCTGAAAATAGGTCTAAGAAAGACACAGAAGCAATCTAACTCTCAAATTCCGTTATCAAAGGTGATGAAGATATGAACTTTTTTAGAACCCACCAAACAGTGCCAGATTTTCAGTGAGCTCTTCGAATGAATTCACATATAACAAAAATCCAAATTCACGACGACTTCGAAATCAAACAAAATTAAACAAAACTGGAAAACAAAACCCTAGATCAAAGGGTGCGATTAAATAAACATCGAGTAACATAAGAGACGGAAAAAAAGAAAAAGAAAACAGAAACAGCCAACAATCGGTTATTCGATTGGGTATTAGCGTAGAAACAAAGCTGAAGCTAAATTAACCCAAATCAAATCAATATTCTAGAGAGAGAGAGAGAGAGAGAGAGAGAGAGACCCGTTGTGGTTGTTGTAATGGCGAGAGTGAGGCAAATGAAGGAGGAGTTGAGGACGAGAATCCAAGTAATCTTGGTTGCGAAGCTGAGCAATGAAATGTCTGAGCATTGCTTCAACTTCCATTAAAGCTCTGTGCTTGAGTGTAAGTGTTTCTCTCTCTCTTTTCTTCTCTTCCTCCGATGTCTAACCTTCTTCTTTCCTTAAACCCATCATTTCACGCGTCTCTCAGAGAGAGAGAGAGAGAGAGAAAAAGTGGATATACCGGAGTCTCTTTTTCTCTCTCGGTCTCTTTAACGAAGCACGGTTGGACAATTAAATCCCGTTTTTTATATTTAAAAACAAATTAATTAAATTTTCATGCGAATCTTATTGTCTTTTTTTTTTAGTCACCCATGTAGTAATTTTTTTATTTACCCTCCTTATTTATCATCCATTAGTTTTAGTTTATATTACATATATAATGATAAGAAGAAAATAAGAAATAAAATTAAGAAAGAAAGAAATAGGATTTTTAATCCAGTCGTATAAAATAAAATCGAGCTCGAATTAAAATTTTAATTCATCTACAAACTAGGATTTGAGTTACCTTCGGTGATTCACGGTTACTAGCCCGTAATTTTTTTTTTTTAGGACTATTGATAATCGCAACTTATATATTTATGATATACATGTAGGTCACTCATTGATATGTGAAATATTCGGTAAAAATAATTTTTTTTTCTCGTAGTATTTATCATTGTTATGTTGTTTATATTTTATATTATCAACGCCAAATTGAACTGACTCAAATGTTTGTATTCCCGCATTATTCGAGTTTTAAAAAATTATTATAGTATTTAATAGAAATTGTCAAGTAATATTATAATTAATAAATTTTGATAAACTTTAATTTTTTTTATTAATTTTAACCTACGTCCAAATCATGATAAATTGTTTTAGTAATTTTATTTTAACTTTGAGCAAGCACAAAAGCACGATATTAAAAGGAACACTCTAACCAACTAGCAATTTTGAAACGTTAGAATTTTTTGAAAGTTTTAATTAGCTAGCCATGACATATTAGCCTTTTACTCAAATGCCATTAATTATTTATTTTAGTAATTAAAAATTGAGTAACTACTTCCCTAAATACACACAATTAATTATTCCTCAATTCTTTTTTTAAAAAAAAAAATCGTTATAGTTTAGTTTCTTTTTCATTGAAAAAACAACTAAAATTGTTATAGCATCACAATATGAAAACGCATAAAGTTATTAACGATAATTAACAAATACTTACTGGTAATTTAGAAGTAAAATACATGAACACCATACAAAACAACATCTATTAACATTAATTAAAGAAAATTTATTGATGACTCAGAAGTAAAAAACTTGAATTCATACAAAATCATCGCTGATTAACAATAATTAACGAAAATCTATTGACGATTCTAAAGTATAAAACCTGAAAATCATACAAAATCAGTGTCAATTAATGTTAATTAACGAATATGAAATTCATGAGCTCGTGGTCCTCGTTCATTCGTGGCTGCAAGTTTATGATCCACAACAACCGAATCTCATCGGAATCTCTGGTCGTTGCCGCTGTAGCAGCCCCGAATCATCGCTCTTGGACCAAAACCCAATCTTGTAAAAAAAAAAAAAAAAAAACTCTAATCCCGAGGTCGAAGACTAATCCTGTCAAGGAACGTGGAGAGAGATCTTTTCCCAGAACAATAAAAAAATAAAAACTAATTCAATTGTAAGCATAAAGGAAATAAAAGATAATTGAGATCTATTTGGCTCACTAAAACTCTAAACCATTGAGAGAGGGACTTTAGTTATTTTAGATTATAATTAGTTGTATTATAGTATGGTGTAATTGAGCGGGAAAAATCCCTATTGGCTTAAGTTTGGCCGATGAGAAACTAAGTTTCATTTCTTTTAGGAGAGAGAGAGAGAGATAAAAAATTAGTTATTCGATGAGAAATTTACGGAATTCAAATTAAATAACGTGATTTTAATTTGCAAACTAGAATTATTAAATATTTTTTAAATTAAAAACACGGTTAAGGTTATAATCGAGATTAAAATTTTAATGGATTGCCACGTAAGCGAAATTGTATACAATTTTTTAAAAACATTTCAAACGTTGACTATTTTGAAATTTAAATGTTTTAAGTGGCATAATTAGTATAATTTCTCTATTACAAGTGAATTTGATAAATAGCGACTTTAGGTATTCACATCTACCATCATAAAAAGTGGAATATTATTTACATGCTGGTCCATTCGCACGTGTGGGAAGTGTGAATACAAAGACTATATTATGGTCAAGAAGACCATAGTCGAGAGAGGAACTTTTTTGAGCCAGCAAAGAGAACCATTTTTTTTTTTTTTTTGGGGAATCTAAGGACTATGGCTCTGATTTAATCTGAACCCTACATTTCCTTATATCCACGCACAAGGCATGATTGTCCCACCACTCTCTTTTTTCCTTCCCCAGTTTTATGATGATTTTTTTGTTGTTGCTCAAATTATGATGATTTTGTTAACATTACGGAAGTACCTATTCTTTCCCAAATAAAAAAAACTAAAACAAATTTTTTTTTTTGCTCAAATGTCATTATTACCCCTTCCACCATAATCAGTACTTACTATTACTATTGTCCCACCTTTAATTTTTCTATCATTTGCCCTTTTTCTTTTCTCCAACTAGTCATTTTTATTTTTTGTAATTAAAAAAATTCAGTGAATATCATCATAAGCTGGTTTTTTGACCAAATATCAGTGGGAGAGGTTCAGCTATAAGCTTCTGTGTAGTTTTTTTTTTCCCTTTCTTTTGGCCCAAATTATTTGGTGTGGTATGGGCAGTTGAAATCATTACCTTTACTTTCAAGGCAAAACTATGATGTTGATCACGCTCTACATGAAAGAAAAGAAAGAAAAAACAGACCCTTGAGTGTAAAAGAAAATCTTTTGAATTTTCATCCCAAATTCTCACTATGTCTTCTTCTACATATGTTTCAGTCAACACGGTACAATTTTCCCTTTATGACCATCTATTCCTTTTGAATTTTTACATCATCGCATCTCTTTTTTTTTTTTTTTTTTTTTTTTTTTTTTTAATTTGACAAATTGTAGGAACTATAACTTGTAAAGGAGTAGCTAGTTAGCTAGCAATGGTGGGGTTTGGTAATTGGTATGTGACAAATAAATACCGGATTAAAAAGAAAGTGATCACACTGTGTGTTATTCATATGCTCTTGTAATAATGCCACTTTGCACTCATAGCGGGGTGGTTGAACTCTCTTTGTTAAAATGATTCATTCATATATATGTTTTTAATATTTATTGCTGAAAGTCTTTTAATATTTATTGTATCTGCTCTGATTTTGCGCAAAAAAAAAATTTGCAAATGAGATGAAAATAGATCTTAGATTTCGTGAAAAAAGAGTTATTAGTAGAACTATTTATTTTTTTTTTTAATTTTTAGAAAAATGATGTTGGTGATAACATAAGATCTCCTAGAAGTTATTTAAGGTTGAGTATTTTATTTTTAAGGTTGATTTTTTTGTTTTGAAGACAGCTTCGCTGTAGTGGGGATTGAACTCACGACCTCCACACAGGAGGTGGTGTGAAATTACCACTAGGCTATCCTAGGTACCACATATTTTTAAGGTTGATAAAGTAATAACTTTTCTTGGAACTAGATTTGAACTAATTAAAGTATTTGAAAATGTATTTGGTTTTTTGTTCAGTGTCCATTGGTATATAACTCATATTTATATATAGTCAATCTTTCGTAAATACTAGGTAAATGACTACGTGCATGTATTTACAGACGTAAATTGACATAAATACATCACCATTTTATTTCAATGAAAAGACAAATCAGGAATGTCACGTCATGTTTGTGGTCATTTAACTAGTATTTATGAAATAATGACTATATAGCAATGTGAAAGGGTAAATATGACTAGCTACATAATTCTTGGTTTTGTTTAACTTTAGAAAACTTAAGTCATTAGATGAAGATACTTTTAAAAAATGTTGTTTGAATCTTGAATGTTTTTTATGGTCTGATGGAAATTCTGATCTAGATGGTTTGGATTTATTTTATGAATTAAAAGTTTTAAGATAAGTTTTTCAAACGGATGATAGTAACTCGATGGAAATACTTAATTATATTAAGCACATTGATTATTTTCCTAATGATTATTTACTTATAGAATAATGTTGACTATTCTTATTTCCGTTGCTTCCGCAGAGTTTTTCCAAGTTGAAATTGATAAAGTGTTATTTGAAGTCATCCATGTGCCAAGAAAGACTTAGTGGACTTGCTATTTTTTCAGTTGAAAAAGAGTTGCTAGACAAATTTTTTTTAATTTTTGAATTTGCATCTCAAAAAGCAAGAAAAGTTGATTTTTTGTGTAATTTTTTTGCTTTCTATATCATATGACTTTATTTATATTAAATTGAATTGTCTTGTAATTTCATATTTAGTGTTTTGTTTAATGATAAATTTATAATATATTTTATTTTTAAATTAATTTAAATATAGTTATGAAAAGGCCCTAACCCCCCCCCCCCCTCTTTTTTTTCTTTCTCCCAATGCCTTCAATTTCTTTGAGCCGGCTCTAAATAGGTATTTAATATTATTTTTATTGCCGTCAAGTATAGACGATTTGAATATTGGTTATTTTATTGAAAATCAAAATCCCAAAGTTTAACATGCTCTAAATTGATTTCATGTGATAACTACTAAAAATTTATTTAGCTAGATCATATATAATACATATTGATTGATTTTGACAATAAATATTTATATTTTTGACAAAAAAAATCATCTAAAAGTGATACATAACTTTATATTAAAAACCGTTAAGGAGTTTACCGATATAAACTTTACCCATGTATTGCAATTAAATGATTTCCTCCTAGTTCTATTATTAATCTCAACAAGTATATCATACTCGTCTCAATATTATGTCCTACTTAGATAACAATACTTTTGAGCTAAGAGATACTTAGATAATAATACTTGATATAACGTTACTCGTATTTTTATTTTATACGTTACATATAGAAAAAGTTTAGTTGGGTCTAGGACTTTGGTATGTACCTAATATTTATTGAAAATGGGTGCAAATTGCAAACAAACTTTCATACGCCTTATCGATTGCGTTTTCTACTTAAATCTCAATCAATCAAAAGTTATCATTCGGGCAAATGATGCAAAATTATGGCTTTTCAACCACGGCATTGGTTGATGTAGCACTATCAATATTTTTAATAACAAAATATACTTGTTAGTTCGTATGTGTATAGTATTGCTCCTTGCAAAAATTTATTTGAGTATTTAAGGGAGGAATCAATACATCAAATCGAAAGAGGTCTGCAAATTTTTATAGAAGATTACATATACACTAAAATTGATAAATATTGCAATATATCCGGATCATCTACTCCAATTTCAAGTGGATCTCGTGAGTCACCGTTATCTTAATAGGCTGTTATATCTCAAAAATCAAATGATCCAATTGACATAATAAAAAAGAAAAAGAAAATCAGATGAATAATGTTATTCCCAATTACGAACAAAGAGTAATGTATCCTTTCAAAACGAGCTAATACAGTCCATGAGATGGAGGGAAGGATTTTTTGTTCGTCCATGTCCATATGAGCATGTTTGGTATTATTTTTTAATTAGTGAAAATTGGTGGGTGCTATGCGCGTTAATCATGTATTTGTTAGATAAAGCAAAACACAATCACTAGTCTCATAGTCTTCTAAAGTCCTTGTATTTTTGTGCCGTGGGAATTTGGTGATATGAGTAGAAAAAGTGGCGTAGTTAGTAAATTGAGGGAAAGTGGTGGGCAATATGGTAAATGTTGAGAAAGTAATGATGATATATAGAGAGGCTAGAAAGTTAAGAAGAAGGTAAGGGTTTTTGATTATAATGATTAGGTTTGTTAAAACCAAGGGGTAATCATTTCATCTGCATAGGGAAGCCAAGGTTTGGTCGATTTGGTATTTGATGACCCATGAAATTTTTGTGACTCTTCTTTCTTTTTTTTCTTTCTTTCTTTCTTTCTTTGTTCATCATGATTCATCATCATCTCTCATCTTAACCATCATATCATATCATATGGAATCCCTTCTTTTACGTGCGTGTGTGCTTTCCCACACGTGTGTCCTTCTTTTGCTTCATTCCAATCTCTACTCTTTCTAGTTTGGCTTTTGTTGATCATCCCACCATGTTCGGCCATTTGTCAAAAAAAATTCTACCTAATTCTCATTACGTTTTCTTTTTCTCCCACCATTGAACATTTAATTTGAACTTAAATAGAAAACAATTATCCGACATACCAAATATTACGATTTAATCTCTAAAATATGGATTATAAATGTTTAATTTCAATAATAGGGAGTCATGTGCTAATGGTTATCAATTTTACTACGGTTATGGAATACGAAATTACTCTTAATGTTTAGCGTACTCGAGATAAGGAGGATAATTGAAAATATAAGAAATTTGTGAAATATAGCATCTTATAGCCGGTAACAAATTTTTATAATAATTTTGGTATATAAAATATGAAAACAAAATTATAGTAATGAAAGTTTAGCTTGTCGATATTTTTTGGACAAGCCTCATACACGTCCATTTTATTACAAATTATCCCGAAATAAATCAAACTAACATATTGCATAAAACAAACAAACACGAAATAAGAACACAAAAGATCAATCTAAGTGGCTAGATATTTTGGCTAAGAGAAATGACATGGGGGAAACAGACAAAAATACCAATTTGTAAATAGGATTTATAAATAAATCGACTAACTCTTAGGACATCTAAATTACGTTTTTTTTTTAATTAAAATTCTTACAATTTTATTCTTGATCTAGTGACCTAAAAATTGTAAACAAACTTGACCGAGCTCTCAAACAAGATGTCCAAACAAGCTCTAACATCATACTCCAACAAAGAAGGCTTGAAACTGAGACTCCGACAAAGACGTAGATGAATTGAATTGAAACCGAGGCTCCGAAAATAAAAAATTTGATAAATTACTTTAATACAAAATTAAAAACGTTATTCTTGAATTTAAATTGATTAAAGCCGATATTCATAGGATCAAAGTTAAAAAGTCGGCAATAGATATCTATTGTCTTTCAATAGGTCCCAAACACTTTGGGCTGGGTTAAGATCTTGAGATTGTTTAGCCCAAACAAACCCAACATACACCACTTTTTGGATTAGGCTATTCAAAGCAGTACAATTAACTCAACCCAAACACAGGCTTAAATAGGTCTGATGGGCTCAAAAGACTTGTTGGGCTGTACAAATGAACCCAACTTTATAATTATTTTCTTTTTAACTTCTTATAAAAATATAAACTCACATCTCATGTTACATTTACAAAGACGATTAAAATCAGTTCGTGCTATGTGTGTCTCTCCATTTGTATTTTAATTTTTCTATCTCCAAATCCCATTAAAACCCCTCTGTAAAGTAATTGTCTCAGAGACCTATGTCTAATCAGGTAAAATTCACTTAATCCTCAATCGCCTTCTAAATTCTATATTTTCGCTTCGACGCTCCGAAAGAAAGACCCATTTTTAAAGCCCTATTGTCTTGTGATTTCCCAGGTCACTATTTCAGTTAACGATTCATGATTATTAAGTGCGAAGAAGATTGCTGATTTTTGATTTCCAGGTAAGATTATATGAGAAGAACGGGACTTTTTACTTTGTTTATTTATTTATGATTATCAGAATTATTAAGGCTATACTCTCAATACATTGGAAGTCAATTATTTTATCACTGGTGGGTCGTCTTTGTTTGCTGGTTCCGGAGATTGAATATTTTTTATTTTTGGGTTTGTGAAGGTCCGAAGAAGAAGGAAATTTTCAATTTTTTTTTTCATATACTAGTTTTGACTAATTGGCCATTAGAGTTAAGAAAGAGTAAGCCTGCAAAATGGTAAAGTTGTATAGAATCTGGGCGTGAAAATTAACTCTATATATAGTGTTTGCAAAACAATGGGAACTCTTTGGAAATCTTTGGTATTGGGGTTCTTAAACGTTTAATTAATATCATTATTATCATTGTGTATAGCTGTACTCTGCGACTTTGATTCTTTATTTGCAGTAGTTCGTAAATTTAACACTTCAATAACATCTTGAAGCTCTCAGATCGCTTTTCTCAATCTCATACGCTTGATTTATTATCTTCATTATTATCATCATCATTCAAGATTTAGTGTACATTGGCGATTCTCGTTACCCTGATTATATCCGCACGCTGATTCTCTATTTCGAAATGTGCCTGAAAACAGGAATTATGGAAATAGACCTATAAAGAAAAAAAAAGAAAAAAAAAAAGAGAATGGATTGCAATAAAGACGAGGCGACGCGGGCGAAAGAACTGGTCGCGCCGCTGGTCAAGGAAGAAGAGGAAGAGATCGGCGGAAAAGTCGACGTAGATAGCGATGTAGTAATAGCGGTTGAGTAACAAGAATTCTGGGGAAAATTTGAGACAGCTCTGCGAAAATTGTACTGTAGATTCTTGCTCTCATGACCATTTTCCGGTCATTTTTTTTAATTTTTTTTTTGTTTTTTTTACAAAGTTATAAACGGGAAAACACTGGACGTGTGGTGATTTTTTTTTTTTTAATTTTAATTTTTTAAAATTTTAAAATTTTTCTTTGGATTATGCCTTTTTTTTTTTTCTTGAATAATAGATTCTAGTAAAAAAAAATTGTATGATCAACCAAACAGCAGGACAAAAACTTTATAACAACAATGTGTTTTGAGAAAAAAGGCAGTAATGTATGTATTGACGTGTTGTTAATTGTTTTCCCCTAAAAAGAAAGAAGCTTGGTCGAAGAAAATGGCTGTTAATGAGTGAGAAATAGATCCCTGAACTAAATTGCTAATTCCGCAATTGATTTTTCTCACTCTTTCGGTGAGTGACGTTATTCTGTCGTATTTTTTTTTAAAAGCAACTCTAGCGTCAAGAGTTTAAACGACTTGAATACTGTGAAACGACAATGTCTTGTTTGTATCACGTGGTTTGTATATCATCGGATAGAAACTTTATCAACACAGATTGTAATTATTAATGGGAAACTGATGTTTGGTTGAACTTGTCAAGATCCGTTGAAATTACCCCACTTACTGGTTAACTTGAGAGAGAAGAAAAGAGATTCTGACATAAAGTTTGACAACAAGGTATTTTGAAAACTGTTGTCTCTCGTTTTCGGATAACAATTTGAGGACGTGAACGGTTCGGTTTAAGGCCGGAGCAAGTGACCGCGCTCGAGCCGAATTGCCTTAGATTTCTCTTTGCAGCAGTGAGAATCGCCTCTTCGTTTGAGAGCTGAAATAAGAAGAAAATAGACATAGAGGCGTTGCTCTAACGACCTCTCCGAAGCTCAACATTAAATAGGTTTTGTAGAGAATTTCGAGTGGAATGAGCTCAAGAATTCGTTACCATTAGTTATGTGTCAAGTCTGATATATATATAAGCTTTTGGCTCCGTGAAAATAAGGCTCAATGGCCGCAGCCGAGGCCTCTTGGGCCGGGAACAATCAGACGAGGCTTTTTGGCTGATCGAGGCCTCTTGGGCCGGGCCTAGAGTGATGGAAATTTTCTTATACATGCATTTTCAAATCGCGCTTTCCATTTCTATTTTATTTCGCAATTTTTATTATCAAAACCCATGAATTTTTATATATTTTTTAAACACATGTATTTTTTTAGTTTTTATTTTTATTTTTTTAAAATATTGAATAGTATCTGGCTAGATACATACCCAAATTATAAAAATTGAAATTTCGAGATAGGTACCCCTTGGAAAAAATCATGAAATTTAAAATGATTGTATCTCGTCGATTGTGGGTCATTTTTATATGATTTGTTTTTTCTACCGAAGGATACTTATAGAATGAAATATTAATACCTATGAAAAATTTCAAATTTATCGTTAGTTGGTTGAATTTTACTCTTCAATGGTTACCATCTTTGAAAAAATCATTAATTTTGAAAAATTCGCAAATCGTTAATCGTGGGTCGTTTTAATATGATTTTTTTTTATTGTATGATGCTTATAGAGTGAAATATTAATACTTATATTTTTTTTCCCGACTATTAGTCGAAAGTTTACTTTTATTTAGAAAATAGTTAAATTTCATAAATTCATAGCACGTCCATCCCCAGTCATTTTTTACGTTTTCACTGTACGATGTCTATAGAATGTACATTTGATACGCATAAAAGATTCAATTTTTTTTAAAGTTAATTAAAATTTTACTTTCCAAAGGGCATTTTGAATGATGTGGATCTTTTTTTTTTTTTTTTTTTTTTTCAGGATTTCTTTCATCGTATAGAATGAATATTAGTACCTATAATTTTTTTTTCGACAATCAATTGAAACCTTAATTTTCAAAGGATATCGCCTTTGAGAAAATCATTAAATTCGTAACTTTCTAATCATGGGATTTTTATTTATTTATGATTCTTTCAGCACACGATGCTTATAGAATTAAATAATATTACATGTAAAAAGTACTAATTTTCAAACAGCCTGTCTAAATTCTACGTTCATAGGCTAACCCCTATGAGAAAATCGTAAAATTTTAAATGATTGTAACTCAGTAATTGTGGGTGTAGGATCCGACCTCACCACTATAATGCTCAGTCGGGCCAAGCCCAAATATAAATGTGATAATGTTGGGTTCAGCTCGGCATAGCTCAGCTTTCCATGTAAGCTCACTTCGAAACAAGCTCAGGCCTAGCGTATTCAAAGTGGCCTCTTTTCTTCAGTCGGACCGAATCTCAACCTTCACTACGTTAACCTGGAAGAAGCGGTCTTCACTCCAACTTCTCGCTCTCGACAACCAGGGTCAACCAACGAACAAGCTCTGAGATGATCTAAAGTGCGACCACGCGTCCTACATATAGACGATCAAGACAAGTATCGATTTTTAAATTAAGATTAAGTTAGTATGGTTTTTAATTTTTTTAAAAGGGGTTAACATTTGAAGAATAAAATTTTCAATTGGTTTTTGAAATGGTTTTTATTTTTATTTTTTATTCACATATAATGAGATCATTCACCAAGTATTGTATGGTGAAAATAATTCTATAAAAATGAGTTACGATTACGTAAATATTATTTTTTGAAGTTTCATTATTTTTTAAAACAGGTTAGCCTTTAAAATGTAAAATTTCAACTGATTTTTAAGAAAAATTAAATTTTTATTCACATAATAAGATATCATTCTACAAGAATCGTATGGTAAAAATAATTGTATAAAAACAAGTTACGATTAAGTAAATATAGTTTTTTGAAGTTTCATTATTTTTTTTGAAGGAGTTAGGCTTTGAAAAGTAAAATTTCAACTGATTTTTTGATAGTTACAATTTTTATCATATATTAAGAGATAATTATTCAAGTATTGTACGGCGGAAAGAATTGTATAAAAATGGGTTAAGTTTAAGTAAATATGATTTTTTAAAGTTTCATGACTTTTTGAAAGATATTAGCCTTTATAAATAAAATTTTAACAGATTTTCGGAAAAAAATTAATTTTTGTTTACATATCAAAAGATCATTCTACAAGAATCGTATGATGAAAATAATTGTATGAAAACAAGTTACGATTAAGTAAATATAGTTTTTTTTAAGTTTCATTAGTTTTTTTTTTAAGGGGTTAGCCTTTGAAAAATAAAATTTCAACTAATTTTTGGATAGTTATAATTTTAATCACATATTAAGTGATCATTATTCAAGTGTACGAGTAGGACCGGTCTTCAGTCTGCCAATCTCGGATTCGTCCTTATATCTAGTCGATTTGACCGTTTTCTCAAGAAGGTGGATCGCGCAAACTACTTAGCGGGATCGTCTAGGAACATCTATGGGCCTGGGTCGAACTGGGCTTCGGTCTTCCGCAAGGAATTCCTTGCTATCGTCTTGGACCGAGCTCGCCTGCGCCTGAGATTTATGGGCCGAACTGGGCTTTGGGTCGAACTGACCCAGCTCGCGAGGGGGGGGGGGGGGGGGGGGGGGGGGCGAAATCCTACTCCCACACTAATCATGGGTCATTTTTTTTAAGGATTTTTTCAACCGTACAAAATGAAATAATAAAACATATGAAAATAGTCTAATTTTTCGACCGTCAGTTGAAAAAATCTCAATTCGTTAATCTTGAGTAATTTTTTTACGATTCCTTTTACCGTTTGATGCTTCCACATTAATACCTATAATTTTTATTTTAAAATTTTCAAAAGATTGTTGAAATTTTAGTTTTCAAAGGCTAATCCCCTTTGAGAAAATTCGCAGCTCGTTAATTATCGATAATTTTTTTACTATTCTTTTTACCTTACGATGATAGAAATAAATAACAATACACCCATAAAAATTATAAATTTCCAATAGTCAATCGAAATTCTATATTTATAGGTTAAAACAATTTTGAGAAAATTATGAAATTTTAAATGATTGTTTCTCGTTAATCGTAGGTCGTTTCTTTAGGATTTTCTCCACCGTAGGATCCTTATAAAATGACATTAATATTTATGGAAAATTTATTAGTTTTCGATCGTGAATTGAAATTCTCGTGAGAATTGTAAAACTTGAAAGTAACGAAAATAAATTCGATAGTTGAAAGTAAGGAAAATGAAATGATGTTGAGATGTCAAGATCAGATATTACAAAAAAAGCAAAAAAAAAAGGTTTAAAATTCGAAAGTAAAAATTAAAAAACACCTAAAAACTGTTTTCTGATTTCCTTCGTTAAAACAGAATACAACTTGAAATTTTTTGAGTTGTATTATGACAGTTATCAAAAAAACCATTGAATCCAGTTTTTTTTATTTTACTATTACAGTTAGAAAAATCAAAAACAGTTTTCAAGTTAACAAACAAACAAGACCTATAAAATGCTAGTTTGGATATATTTTCAGATCGTCTTTTATTTATTTATTATTTATTGTTATTATTATTGATATCATTTTGCGGTTCGTCTTGATTCAGTGTTTATAATGTTGTGATGTTGTAGCAAAACAATCTCTTTAAGACTCGTGAAGAGAAGTATCAATCAAAACTAAAGGTCTTAGAAAATAGAAACGCTTGCAGTTGGAAGAAGGGAAGAAAATGAGGTACATCTAATTATGTCTTTCAGCTGAAGGGAAATGAATATATTGAACTGTGGTTTTCAAATGACTATTGCTGTGCTGGATACATTATTTAATCTATTCTATGATTTTCATTTCATACAGGCTATGTTGGACCTGCTTCAGCGTCTAGAGGTGAATTTCAATATCCTTAAGCTTACTAGTGATATTTTCTTGCTTCACTCGTTAAATATATATTTTCTTCTTCTTTGCTAATGCAGATTGAGAAGCAAAGATCAGAGGAGAGCAAAAAACTCGAAGAGAAGGATGTGGAGATTATTAGGAAAGAGAAGGAAGATTGTGAGATTGAGATCTCGAGGCTAAGAGAAGAACTTGAGTCCACCAAAAGAACACATGAAAATTGGTGTGTGCAGTTGGAAGAAGATGCAAAGGAAGCCAAGCTAGAATTGAAGAAATCTGAGCTTGAATTGGTAGATTCTAGGAAGAAGGTGAAAGAAGTAGAGTCATTCGCTGAATCTAAATCAAAGAGATGGAGAAGGAAAGAGCGTACTTATAATACCTGAGAGTTGATATAACACAACTACACTAACCCCAACCCTAAAACCATGACGTCCATCGATAAGAAACGGCCTCAGAGCGGAAGCGCCACCAATTTCGGCGCTGGCGCCAGCACTTCGAAGAAGATGAACAATAATTCATATGTAGTTTTACATCTTACGCGGATGCTTTTTATCGTGGTGTGGTCCACACTGGGGATAAAATTTCACATCTTATATTTTCCTTTGTCGCCTTCCTTCTTGTCGACTGGTGAGGTCAGAGATGACGTTCCTTCTTCGTCGCTTGCTGACGTTGTCGATGCTGATTCGTATACCTTGATGCAGTAGAGGCACCGGTGTTCCATCGGGGGATTGCTCATGCCGTCCATGTCGTTTAGTTTTGTGCATAGGAGTGCACGAGTAAAGGTTCCTCCCATCTTTTGGCTGTTGCTTAGGATGAGGTCTTGAAAATCGGAAATGTGTCCGATGGATGATTCCTCAATCTTCTCTGAAACCAGTTCTGCTCTGAGCTTTGTGTCAAGGTTGATCCTGGATATAGCTTTCAATATGTTGATGGCAGCCGTGGTTCTGAGCTCGGTTACCCTCTCCGGGAAAACGTCTTCCTTTGGTTCGTTAGATGTGATTAGGGCCGTTGCTGGCCGGATCTTGATGTAGAATATGGGTTCGATATATTCTACCTGTTGTTCGCTCCAATCTGCGATGGTAGACATGATGTCTAGTACGCATTCTTTTCTTCGTGTGACTCTGAGATACTTCTGGACATTTCTAATTATGTCTTCTGGCAGAAGTCGGATTTCCTTTGCATCTTCCGAGACTTGGATCATCGTGATAAGACCGATGTCAAAGAACCTCCTTACTATTGATGGGTCGACTCCTTTGCGGGTCTTTATTCGTGATATTTCTGCGCCGTCGGTTGTTTGGACGATGGCTGTTTCTCCGTTTGCAAGTTTCCTAATGCTGTTGGCATCTTCAAAGAAACTATGGATTGTGGGTTTTGGTATTTGGACTTTTGGTTCTTTATGTTCTTCAAGGTTCATCTTATGAAGGTTTAGAAATTGTTTATTTCATGGTCTAAGGTTCAGCTTTGGTCTAAGGATTTTTTCTTCCCTAGGCTTGGGTCTTTCTAGGGCCTGTTTATAGTCTCGTTCTTCTTCAATGATTTTTGAGAAACTGGTAATCTTCCTGATTTGATCTACCTGCTTTTGGAAATCATTTGGGGTCAGAAGGGTTGGTTCCGCTGGTTTTTTCTGTGCAATGTTTGTTTGGGTTAAGTTTGAAGCTGTGCTTGATTCTACTCCTTCTTGGGGTATTTCAAACATTCTGAAGGTTGTGGGGGGTATCCCTACCTTTTTTTCTAGGCGGTGTACTTTTTGTATCATTGCTCGTCTTTTGTTGTTGGCTTCTATCATAAATTCCTCGTAGTCTTCTATGGCTTGTTCCAGTTTTAACTTGAGTTCTTCCATGTTCATGGTTCTTTTCTTGCGTTTGTAAAGCGTACCTGTGTTAGTCTCTTTCTCACCGTCATGTGAGGAGATTCCCGACCAATATTCATTTGTATCGAGGGTTTTTATAGACTTATCCTTGTCCTGTTTTATACCGTTTTCTCGGTGGATCGTATATGATCTCTTTTTATATGTATTTGTTGGATTCATTAGTATCCATAATTATTTGGACATTGCTGGTTGTTATAAACCTAGTCCCCTGGTTTCCATTCTCGTGTTAGACAATCTGGTAAGGAATTGTCAGTACCTGCAATGTGGTTTATTTCGTATTGATACTCGGCTAGCTCAAGCTGCCATCGTATCCATCTGGATCTGGATCTTGCAGACCTTTTGTCAAATTTAATTTTCTTAAAATAGGTTAGATTGTTGTTATCTGTCCTTATTAAGAAAGGTCTTTGAATTATGTGTATTTCAAATTTCTTGACTGTTTTTAAAATAGCTAATAATTCTTTTTCGTTTGAGTGGTAGTTTAGGGTGGCCCCTGAGAAAGATCCACTGGTGTATTTACACAAATGTTCTTCCTTGTGTATTTTTCCTTTAGCATTCTTTAATTCCTCAAAAGTTTTTTCTCCATCATAGGCCTTGAGACATCCAGCCCAATAATGGTCTGATGCGTCTGTTTCAATAATCATAATGTCATCAGGTTTAGGGAAATATAGGTTTGGTATATTTTTCAAAATTTTCATTTTAATTCCGTCTATATACTTGGTATCGGATTCTCTCCAATCCCATTTATAGTCTTTTTTTAACTTTGTTTGTAGAGGTTTTCTTATTTCTGAAAGATTCTTTATGTACCCTTCAGCGTAAGTAAGGATTCCTAAGAATCTTTGTAGTTGTTTTTTGTCACTAATCTTACTCGGAAATTCAGATATCTTTGTAAGAACGTGGGGTTGTAAAGTGTTTAATACAGAATTAAAAACGTTATTCTTGAATTTAAATTGATTAAAGCCGATATTCATAGGATCAAAGTTGAAAAAATTGGCAATAGATATCTATTGTCTTTCAATAGGTCCCAAACACTTTGGGCTGGGTTGAGATTGTTTAGCCCAAACAAACCCAACATACACCACTTTTTGGATTGGGGTATTCAAAGCAGTACAACTAACCCAACCCAAACAGGTCTAATGGGCTCAAAAGACATGTTGAGCTTTACAAATGGACCCAACTTTACAAATATTTTCTTTTTAACTTCTTACAAAAATATAAACTCACATCTCATGTTACAAAGACGATTAAAATCAGTTTGTGCTGTGTGTGTCTCTTCATTTGTATTTTAATTTTTCTATCTCCAAATCCCACTGTAAAGTAATTGTCTCAGAGACCTATGTCTAATCAGGTAAAATTAACTTAATCCTCAATCATCTTCTAAATTCTATTCCTTCGCTTCGACGCTCCGAAAGAAAGACCCATTTTTAAAGCCCTATTGTCTAGTGATTTCCCAGGTCACTATTACAGTAACGATTCATGATTATTAAGTGCGAAGAAGATTGCTGATTTCCAGGTAAGATTATATGAAAAGAACGGGACTTTTTCTACTTTGTTTATTTATTTATGAGTATCAGAATTATCAAGGCTATACTCTCAATACATTGGAAGTCAATTATTTTATCATTGGTGGGTTTTCTTCGTTTGCCGGTTTCCGGAGATTGAATATTTATTATTTTTTATTATTGGGTTTGTGAAGGTCCGAAGAAGAAGGAAATTTTCAATTTTTTTCATATACTAATTTTGACTAATTGGCCATTAGTGTTAAGAAAGAGTAAGCCTGCAAAATGGTAAAGTTGTATAGAATCTGGGCGTGAAAATTAACTCTATAGAGTTCGCATTGTTTTGCAAACACTATATAGAGTTAATTTTCACGCCCAGATTCTATAAAACTTTACCATTTTGCAGGCTTACTCTTTCTTAACACTAATGGCCAATTTGTCAAAATTAGTATATGAAAAAATTGAAGATTTCCTTCTTCTTCGGACCTTCACAAACCCAAAAATAAAAAATAATAAATATTCAATCTCCGGAAACCGACAAACGAAGAAGACCCACCAATGATAAAATAATTGACTTCCAATGTATTGAGAGTATAGCCTTAATAATTATGATAATCATAAATAAATAAACAAAGTAAAAAAGTCTCGTTCTTCTCATATAATCTTACCTGGAAATCAAAAATCAGCAATCTTCTTCGCACTTAATAATCATGAATCGTTACTGTAATAGTGACCTGGGAAATCACTAGACAATAGGGCTTTAAAAATTGGTCTTTCTTTCGGAGCGTCGAAGCGAAGGAATAGAATTTAGAAGGCGATTGAGGATTAAGTGAATTTTACCTGATTAGACAGGTCTCTGAGACAATTACTTTACAGATGGATTTTTAATGGGATTTGGAGATAGAAAAATTAAAATACAAATGAAGAGACAAATAGCACGAACTGATTTTAATCGTCTTTGTAAATGTAACATGAGATGTGAGTTTATATTTTTATAAGAAGTTAAAAAGAAAATAATTGTAAAGTTGGGTTCATTTGTACGGCCCAACATGTCTTTTGAGCCCATTAGACCTGTTTAAGCCTGTGTTTGGGTTGGGTTAGTTGTACTGCTTTGAATAGCCCAATCCAAAAAGTGGTGTATGTTGGGTTTGTTTGGGCTAAACAATCTCAAGATCTTAACCCAGCCCAAAGTGTTTGGGACCTATTGAAAGACAATAGATATCTATTGCCGATTTTTTTAACTTTGATCCTATGAATATCGGCTTTAATTAATTTAAATTCAAGAATAACGTTTTTAATTATGTATTAATGTAATTTATCAAATTTTCGATTTTCGGAGCCTCGGTTTCAATTCAATTCATCTACGTCATCGTCGGAGCCTCGGTTTCAAGCCTTCTTTGTTGGAGTATGATGTTAGAGCTTGTTTGGACATCTTGTTTGAGAGCTCGGTCAAGTTTGTTTACAATTTTTAGGTCACTAGATCAATAATAAAATTGTAAGAGTTTTAATTAAAAAAAAACGTAATTTAGATATCCTAAGAGTTAGTCGATTTATTTATAAATCCTATTTACAAATTGGTATTTTTGTCAGTTTCCCCTATGTCATTTCTCTTAGCCAAAATATTTAGCCACATAGATTGATCTTTTGTGTTCTTATTTCGTGTTTGTTTGTTTTATGCGATATGTTAGTTTGATTTATTTCGGGATAATTTGTAATAAAATGGACGTGTATGAGGCTTGTCCAAAAAATATCGACAAGCTAAACTTTCATTACTAAAATTTTGTTTTCATATTTTATATACCAAAAATTATTATAAAAATTTGTTACCGGCTATAAGATGCTATATTTAACAAATTTCTTATATTTTCAATTATTCTCCTTATCTCGAGTACGCTAAACATTAAGAGTAATTTCGTATTCCATAAGCGTAGTAAAATTGATAACCATTAGCACATGAGTCCCTATTATTTAAATTAAACATTTATAAGCCATATTTTTACCAACCTGTCCAATATCAGTTCAAGAAATCAAAACGAAAACTCAATGAATCAACAAAAATCTATAAATTCGAGCAGAGTTTAATCACAAATCCGAGTCCAAAATCACACAACAATCACGAAATCGATTAAAAGCCCCAAATTTTGATTTCAAAGTTGAAACCAAAACCCTAGAGAATATGTTGTAATCTACAATTCCAATCCGAAAATAGAAGAATTCGAGGTTTACATTACCTCACGACGCAGACGAACCTCTGGCGAGAATCTACTCTCTCTCGGCCAACCTCCGATGTGCACATCCATGGAGAGCGCGAGTCATCGCCGATCTCTTCTTCCTCTGGCTCAACGTATCTCACGTCTCTCTCTTTCTTTCTCTCAATCTCTCGTTCTCTCTCGCTCACGCTCCTTCCTTCTCTATTATTTTCTGCGTTTTTGTTTCAGTAGCCTCATTCTTTTTGTTTCGGGCGTATAAGAGAGGGTAATTTTGTTTTTTGCCCTTAAAATGAGAAAATTAGCTCATTGCATCTATAAAAAAGTTGGTTTTAATTCTATACCCTCTTCTCATTTTTATTTTCTTTTCCATTTATTTTTTCAGTCCAAAACATCAAAATTACTTATATGCCCATCATTATAATCTTGTTTTTTTTTAATTAGAAATAAAACAAAAAACTTCTTCTCCCCACTCTCCCGCTCTGTCACCTCCATCTCCAGCACAAGAGACCACAACAAGGAACAAGAAGACCACCCGACCAGTAGAACCGGGAGAGAAAAAAACTTCCGGCCAAGAGAGAGAGAGAAAGAGAGGCGTGGGGTGAGTGAGAGGCAGAGCGAGAGTGAGCGAAGAGAGAGAGAGCACGCGGAAAAGAGATAAAAGTGGGCCGAGAGACACCGACGGCACGCGGAGGACGAGGGCGGCGAGGTACAGTCCGACCAAAGCTCAAGCGCAGAGAACCGAGGTAAAACCCGAGTCCTTTTAATTTCTTTTCGAATTGGATTTTTAGGTTAACTGAATATTGAGATTTTAGGGGTTTTCGGATGGCTCATAGTCGTCAGATTCTCTCTATGGTTTAGACTTTTGGAGTTCGTAAATGGCTGTTCGGTACTTGATATTCACATCCCTGAGACCAAACACCATACCCAGAGTTTATGGAGTTCGTAAAGACAAATGTTTTTTGGTAGCTAGTTTCTTCTTAGGCATGGTGTCTTAACTTTATGCTTGTAAATGCTTTTGTTCGGGAAAATATTTCTACAATCAAATCCATTTGAGGAATGCTATCTGATTTTGTGTGTGTTCGTGCGAAAAGCATACATTCATTTCTTTGGTTTGATGCTTGTTTTATTAGCTTTACATGAGGAAAACATATAGAGGATACAATAATGGTATGTAAAAGTATAAACACAAAATATGCTCGAAAGTATTAAGCTTTTATTACTTGGATATAATATTGTTATTATTCGGTTGATTCAAAGTTTCTTCATTCATTCTACCATAAGATATAGATTTTTTGGGTGTATTCATTTGTTCATTTCTTTCCACTTCCTGGCTATTTGTGTTTGAATATTTAGAAAACTCATACTTGCTTTAACGACCAAAAAAGAAGAATAAGAATAAGTAGAGGTTAAAGGTAATCAGTCTTTAACAGCCAATGTCTATTGATTCAAAGTTATGTGGTTGTGTATTGGTTTTATATTTAGGTACCCAATGAGTTCTAGTTTTCGTCAATCCATTATAGAAGCGGAAAAACAACAAGAAGAAAATGAAGATAATCACGTCAATTTCACACAACTACTCATATTTGCCATGACGGACAAAGCTCAAGATGTGATGAAGGTTTGCAATCTTATTGGGTAGGTCAAACACCTAAATTAGGTAAATCATGGAAACACATGAAAGCATTATACACTATTCATCTTGTGAATGATAATCATTGGGTGGGGGTTAAAGTAGATTTACAAATGTGTGAGATATTTGTTTTTTATTGCAACATGAAATTGTGTGATGAATTTAATGTTGGAGCTTTTATGGAACCGCTTTGCACAATGATGCCAATCATCCTTAAGCAAAGTGGTATGTTTGATGAGCTTGGCGAAAAATTAAGAAGTCCATGGCCGTGTAAGCGGGTGAAAGATTTGCCACAAAATAAGAAGTAAGTGTGTAGATGCTATTTACAATGTCTATTTGTTACGTAATCAATTTTGTGTTATTTTTTTAACCTTTTTTTTTTTGTAAACAGAGGAACGGATTGTGGAATATATGCAATCAAATATATCGAGTTTGATTCCGCCGGAGTAGGCTTTGAAGATATAAACGATGCTAACGTTCCACTCTTTAAGAAGAAGATGGCCGTTGATATTTTTGAAGACAATTGGGAACCTTGACTTATATTCAATATATGTACTAGTTAAGTATATTATGTGTCTTGATACTTATTGTTTTTAGAAATTAATATGATGAACAAGTCCTTGAGAAGGTATTTTGAAGGCATTAACGTTTTTATAGAAATGCAAGGTTCTACCGAGCGGTATAGCTACTCTACTGGTCAGTAGTTTTTGTGGTTCTACTGAGCATTAGAGCTACTCTACTGGTCAGTAGATCAATATTACTAGTGGTTCTACCGAGCATTAGAGCTACTCTACTGGTCAGTAGATCAATATTACTAGTGAATCTACCGAGCATTAGAGCTACTCTACTGGTCAGTAGATCAATTAATTAGAATTAGATTCATCTATAATATACGTCCCATGATATATTTGATTAAAATTAGTTTCATGTATAATAACAAAGTTATATGAATAATTTAAAATTAATGAGCTTCATCTATAATATGTGTCCTATGATATATTTGATTAAAATGAGTGAATAATTAATTAGAATTAGATTCATCTATAACATTAGTGACAAATTTATTAATATTAGATAGTTTCATTTATAATAACAAAGTTATATGAATAATTTAATATTAATGAGCTTCATCTATAATATGTGTCCTATGATATATTTGATTAAAATTAGTGAACAATTAATTAGAATTAGATTCATCTATAACATTAGTGACAAATTGATTAATATTAGATAATTTCATGTATAATAACAAAGTTATATGAATAATTTAAAGTTAATGAGCTTCATCTATAATATGTGTCCTATGATAAATTTGATTAAAATTAGTGAACAATTAATTAGAATTAGATTCATCTATAACATTAGTGACAAATTTATTAATATTAGTTAGTTTCATGTATAATAACAAAGTCATATGAATAATTTAAAATTAATGAGCTTCATCTATGATATGTATCCTATGATATATTTGATTAAAATTAATGAGCTTTATCTACAAATTTATTAGAATTAGATTCATCTATTATATTTTTTTAAGTTCTATATGACTCTACTGAGCAGTAGAGCTACTCTACTGGTCAGTAGATCAAAATTACTAGTGACTCTATTGTGCATTAGAGCTACTCTACTGGTCAGTAGATCAATATTACTAGTGGTACTACCGAGCATTAGAGCTACTCTACTGATCAGTAGATCAATACCTCTAGTGGTTCTGCCGAGCATTAGAGCGACTCTACTGATCAGTAGATCAATATTACTAGTGGTTCTACTGAGCATTAGAGCTACTCTACTGGTCAGTAGAGCAATATTACTAGTGGTTCTACTGAGCATTAGAGCTGCTCTACTGATTAGTAGATCAATATAAATATCACTACAATTTAAGAAAATGAAAGCAATAATGCATGGTAACAAACATCCATGTACATACGATAAATAAGTCAATTCAAAAAATACATATAAGCATCTTTTTTTTTATCAGTTCTTGCGTTTTTTTGTTGGTGTCGACCTAGCTTATATGTATTTTTGAACTGATAAGCTAGGTCGACACCAACAAAAAAACGCAAGAACTGATAAAAAAAGATGCTTATATGTATTTTTTGAATTGACTTATTTATCGTATGTCCATGGATGTTTGTTACCATGCATTATTGCTTTCATTTTCTTAAATTGTAGTGATATTTATATTGATCTACTAATCAGTAGAGCAGCTCTAATGCTCAGTAGAACCACTAGTAATATTGCTCTACTGACCAGTAGAGTAGCTCTAATGCTCAGTAGAACCACTAGTAATATTGATCTACTGATCAGTAGAGTCGCTCTAATGCTCGGCAGAACCACTAGTAGTATTGATCTACTGATCAGTAGAGTAGCTCTAATGCTCGGTAGTACCACTAGTAATAATATTGATCTACTGACCAGTAGAGTAGCTCTAATGCACAGTAGAGTCACTAGTAATTTTGATCTACTGACCAGTAGAGTAGCTCTACTGCTCAGTAGAGTCATATAAAACTTAAAAAATATTATAGATGAATCTAATTCTAATAAATTTGTAGATAAAGCTCATTAATTTTAATCAAATATATCATAGGATACATATCATAGATGAAGCTCATTAATTTTAAATTAGTCATATGACTTTGTTATTATACATGAAACTAACTAATATTAATAAATTTGTCACTAATGTTATAGATGAATCTAATTCTAATTAATTGTTCACTAATTTTAATCAAATATATCATAGGACACATATTATAGATGAAGCTCATTAATTTTAAATTATTCATATAACTTTGTTATTATACATGAAACTATCTAATATTAATCAATTTGTCACTAATGTTATAGATGAATCTAATTCTAATTAATTGTTCACTAATTTTAATCAAATATATCATAGGACACATATTATAGATGAAGCTCATTAATTTTAAATTATTCATATAACTTTGTTATTATACATGAAACTAATTTTAATCAAATATATCATGGGACGTATATTATAGATGAATCTAATTCTAATTAATTGATCTACTGACCAGTAGAGTAGGTCTAATGCTCGGTAGATTCACTAGTAATATTGATCTACTGACCAGTAGAGTAGCTCTAATGCTCGGTAGAACCACTAGTAATATTGATCTACTGACCAGTAGAGTAGCTCTAATGCTCAGTAGAACCACTAAAACTACTGACCAGTAGAGTAGCTCTACCGCTCGGTAGAACCTTGCATTTCTATAAAACGTTAATGCCTTCAAAATACCTTCTCAAGGACTTGTTCATCATATTAATTTCTAAAAACAATAAGTATCAAGACACATAATATACTTAACTAGTACATCAAAATGCGTTAATGCCTTAATAATTCTGATAATCATAAATAAATAAACAAAGTAAAAAAGTCCCGTTCTTTTCATATAATCTTACCTGGAAATCAAAAATCAGCAATCTTCTTCGCACTTAATAATCATGAATCGTTACTGTAATAGTGACCTGGGAAATCACTAGACAATAGGGCTTTAAAAATGGGTCTTTCTTTCGGAGCGTCGAAGCGAAGGAATAGAATTTAGAAGGCGATTGAGGATTAAGTGAATTTTACCTGATTAGACAGGTCTCTGAGACAATTACTTTACAGATGGATTTTTAATGGGATTTGGAGATAGAAAAATTAAAATACAAATGAAGAGACAAATAGCACGAACTGATTTTAATCGTCTTTGTAAATGTAACATGAGATGTGAGTTTATATTTTTATAAGAAGTTAAAAAGAAAATAATTGTAAAGTTGGGTTCATTTGTACGGCCCAACATGTCTTTTGAGCCCATTAGACCTGTTTAAGCCTGTGTTTGGGTTGGGTTAGTTGTACTGATTTGAATAGCCCAATCCAAAAAGTGGTGTATGTTGGGTTTGTTTAGGCTAAACAATCTCAAGATCTTAACCCAGCCCAAAGTGTTTGGGACCTATTGAAAGACAATAGATATCTATTGCCGATTTTTTTAACTTTGATCCTATGAATATCGGCTTTAATTAATTTAAATTTAAGAATAACGTTTTTAAAACAAGCATGTATGGTGTATGCTAATAAAACAAGCATCAAGCCAAAGAAATGAATGTATGCTTTTCGCACGAACACACACAAAATCAGATAGCATTCCTCAAATGGATTTGATTGTAGAAATATTTTCCCGAACAAAAGCATTTACAAGCATAAAGTTAAGACACCATGCCTAAGAAGAAACTAGCTACCAAAAAACATTTGTCTTTACGAACTCCATAAACTCTGGGTATGGTGTTTGGTCTCAGGGATGTGAATATCAAGTACCGAACAGCCATTTACGAACTCCCAAAGTCTAAACCATAGAGAGAATCTGACGACTATGAGCCATCCGAAAACCCCTAAAATCTCAATATTCAGTTAACCTAAAAATCCAATTCGAAAAGAAATTAAAAGGACTCGGGTTTTACCTCGGTTCTCTGCGCTTGAGCTTTGGTCGGACTGTACCTCGCCGCCCTCGTCCTCCGCGTGCCGTCGGTGTCTCTCGGCCCACTTTTATCTCTTTTCCGCGTGCTCTCTCTCTCTTCGCTCACTCTCGCTCTGCCTCTCACTCACCCCACGCCTCTCTTTCTCTCTCTCTCTTGGCCGGAAGTTTTTTTCTCTCCCGGTTCTACTGGTCGGGTGGTCTTCTTGTTCCTTGTTGTGGTCTCTTGTGCTGGAGATGGAGGTGACAGAGCGGGAGAGTGGGGAGAAGAAGTTTTTTGTTTTATTTCTAATTAAAAAAAAACAAGATTATAATGATGGGCATATAAGTAATTTTGATGTTTTGGACTGAAAAAATAAATGGAAAAGAAAATAAAAATGAGAAGAGGGTATAGAATTAAAACCAACTTTTTTATAGATGCAATGAGCTAATTTTCTCATTTTAAGGGCAAAAAACAAAATTACCCTCTCTTATACGCCCGAAACAAAAAGAATGAGGCTACTGAAACAAAAACGCAGAAAATAATAGAGAAGGAAGGAGCGTGAGCGAGAGAGAACGAGAGATTGAGAGAAAGAAAGAGAGAGACGTGAGATACGTTGAGCCAGAGGAAGAAGAGATCGGCGATGACTCGCGCTCTCCATGGATGTGCACATCGGAGGTTGGCCGAGAGAGAGTAGATTCTCGCCAGAGGTTCGTCTGCGTCGTGAGGTAATGTAAACCTCGAATTCTTCTATTTTCGGATTGGAATTGTAGATTACAACATATTCTCTAGGGTTTTGGTTTCAACTTTGAAATCAAAATTTGGGGCTTTTAATCGATTTCGTGATTGTTGTCTGATTTTGGACTCGGATTTGTGATTAAACTCTGCTCGAATTTATAGATTTTTGTTGATTCATTGAGTTTTCGTTTTGATTTCTTCAACTGATATTGGACAGCTTGGTAAAAATATGGCTTATAAATGTTTAATTTAAATAATAGGGACTCATGTGCTAATGGTTATCAATTTTACTACGGTTATGGAATACCAAATTACTCTTAATGTTTAGCGTACTCGAGATAAGGAGAATAATTGAAAATATAAGAAATTTGTTAAATATAGCATCTTATAGCCGCTAACAAATTTTTATAATAATTTTTGATATATAAATAATGAAAACAAAATTTTAGTAATGAAAGTTTAGCTTGTCGATATTTTTTGGACAAGCCTCATACACGTCCATTTTATTACAAATTATCCCGAAATAAATCAAACTAACATATCGCATAAAACAAACAAACACGAAATAAGAACACAAAAGATCAATCTATGTGGCTAAATATTTTGGCTAAGAGAAATGACATGGGGGAAACTGACAAAAATACCAATTTGTAAATAGGATTTATAAATAAATCGACTAACTCTTAGGACATCTAAATTACGTTTTTTTTAATTAAAACTCTTACAATTTTATTATTGATCTAGTGACCTAAAAATTGTAAACAAACTTGACCGAGCTCTCAAACAAGATGTCCAAACAAGCTCTAACATCATACTCCAACAAAGAAGGCTTGAAACCGAGGCTCCGACGATGACGTAGATGAATTGAATTGAAACCGAGGCTCCGAAAATCGAAAATTTGATAAATTACTTTAATACATAATTAAAAACGTTATTCTTGAATTTAAATTAATTAAAGCCGATATTCATAGGATCAAAGTTAAAAAAATCGGCAATAGATATCTATTGTCTTTCAATAGGTACCAAACACTTTGGGCTGGGTTAAGATCTTGAGATTGTTTAGCCCAAACAAACCCAACATATACCACTTTTTGGATTGGGCTATTCAAAGCAGTACAACTAACCCAACCCAAACACAGGCTTAAACAGGTCTAATGAGCTCAAAAGACATGTTGGGCCGTACAAATGAACCCAACTTTACAATTATTTTCTTTTTAACTTCTTATAAAAATATAAACTCACATCTCATGCTACATTTACAAAGACGATTAAAATCAGTTCGTGCTATGTGTCTCTTCATTTGTATTTTAATTTTTCTATCTCCAAATCCCATTAAAAATCCATCTGTAAAGTAATTGTCTCAGAGACCTGTCTAATCAAGTAAAATTCACTTAATCCTCAATCGCCTTCTAAATTCTATTCCTTGCTTCGACGCTCCGAAAGAAAGACCCATTTTTAAAGCCCTATTGTCTAGTGATTTCCCAGGTCACTATTACAGTAACGATTCATGATTATTAAGTGCGAAGAAGATTGCTGATTTTTTATTTCCAGGTAAGATTATATGAAAAGAACGGGACTTTTTTACTTTGTTTATTTATTTATGATTATCAGAATTATTAAGGCTACTCTCAATACATTGGAAGTCAATTATTTTATCATTGGTGGGTCTTCTTCGTTTGTCGGTTTTCGGAGATTGAATATTTATTATTTTTTATTTTTGGGTTTGTGAAGGTCCGAAGAAGAAGGAAGTTTTCAATTTTTTTCATATACTAGTTTTGACTAATTGGCCATTAGTGTTAAGAAAGCGTAAGCCTGCAAAATGGTAAAGTTGTATAGAATCTGGGCGTGAAAATTAACTCTATATAGTGTTTGCAAAACAATGCGAACTCTTTTGAAATCTTTGGTATTGGGGTTCTTAAACGTTTAATTAATATCATCATTATTATTATTGTGTATAGCTGTACTCTGCGAGTTTGATTCTTTATTTGCTGTAGTTCTTAAATTCAACACTTCAATAACATCTTGAAGCTCTCAGATTGCTTTTCTCAATCTCATACGCTTGATTTATTATCTTCATTATTATTTTCAAGATTTAGTGTACATTAGCGATTCTCATTACCCCGATTATATCCGCACGCTGAATCTCTATTTCGAAATGTGCCTGAAAACAGGAATTAAGGAAATAGACCAATAAAGAAAAAAAAAAAGAGAATGGATTGCAATAAAGACGAGGCAACGCGGGCGAAAGAGATTGCGGAGAAGAAATTCTCGGCTAAAGACGTAACGGGCGCGAGAAAGTTCGCTTTAAAAGCCCAAGCCCTTTTCCCGGGCCTCGAGGGGGTCCCACAAATGCTCTCGACTCTTGACGTGTACGCCTCGGCCGAGAAGAAAGTCAACGGAGAACCCGACTGGTACGGGATCCTCGGAGTTGACCATAAATCCGACGAAGAGACGGTCCGAAGACAGTACCGAAAGCTCGCCCTGATGCTTCATCCGGACAAGAACAAGTCCGTCGGAGCCGAGGGAGCGTTCAAGCTCATCTCCGAGGCTTGGACTTTGCTCTCCGACCGAGCCAAGAGGTCGATCTACGATCAGCGGACGAGGAAGGCTTCGAAGCCCCCGAAGAGCTCAAACCGAGGGGCGAATCCGTCAAATCCCTCGCCACACCAGAAGCAGAGACCGAACACGTTTTGGACGGTGTGCCACGCGTGCAAAATGCAGTACGAGTATCTCCGGGTTTACTTGAACCACAATCTACTGTGCCCGAATTGCCACGAGCCCTTCTTGGCCAAGGAGACGGGCCCGCCCTTGAACGGGTCCGCCAAGTCGTCGTCCCCGTCGGCCGCCACGTGGAACTTCTCGGAGGAGAAGAAGAGCAAGCGGTCGAAGAAGAGCGAGTTTCGGTGGGCTTCGAGTAGCGCCTCTCAGGCCGCGAAGACGGTTCAGAAGGCTTACGAGCGCGTGAAGAGAGAGAGAGAGGAAGCCGAGGCCGCGAGGGCGAGAGAGAACGAGGCTCTTCGGAAGCGAACGAGATTCGCCAACGAGTCCGGATCGAACGTGATCGCCGTCCGAGTTTTCTTCGAAAGTTCCGCGGAGGAAAACGGGAGTTTTTCGAGAGGTTTATCTCCGTCGAAAGTCCAAGCTCTGTTGATTGAGAAAGCCCGGAAGGAAATTCGGAAGAAGCTCGACGAGAATTCGAAGCCGGAAGTCGGACCCGAGTCGGTCGTGGAGACGTTTTCGAGGGCATCGGAGGAAATTACCGAAACCGTCCCCGACCCGGATTTTCACGACTTCGACGGAGACCGGACGGGAAAATCGTTCGAGAGCGGCCAGATTTGGGCGACATACGACCGGACCGACGGGATGCCGCGATACTACGCGATGGTCCGCAGCGTAGTCTCCGCGGACCCTTTCGAGATCAGGACCGCGCGGCTCAGCCCGGGGACGCTGAGCTGGATCGCCTCGGGATTCCCCGAAACGTGCGGAGACTTTTTCGTCGGAGAAAGATCCGAGGTCAACTCGTCGTTGGACTCGTTCTCGCACAGGGTGCGGTGGTCAAAGGGCGAAAAGGGAATTATCCGGATACGGCCGAGGAAAGGGCAAGTGTGGGCTCTGTATCGGAACTGGTCGCCGGAGTGGAACGAGTTGACCTCCGACGAGGTCGTGCGAAGCTACGACCTCGTCGAGGTGGTCGCTGACGAGGACGATGATGACGGGTTGACCGTCGCGCCGCTGGTCAAATTGGCGGGTTTCAGGACGGTGTTTCACCGCCACCTGGACCCGAAGCGGGCCCGGAAGATTCCGGGGGGAGAGATCCTGCGGTTCTCGCACCGCATTCCTTCCCGCGTGCTGACGGGGCGAGAAGCGCCGAACGCTCCGCGGGGCTGCCGGGAATTGGACCCGGCTGCGACGCCGTCGGAGCTTCTAGAAGTAATTCCCGACGTTAAGGAAGAAGAAGAAGAGGAAGAGATCGGCGGAAAAGTCGACGTAGATAGCGATGTAGTAATAGCGGTTGAGTAACAAGAATTCTGGGGAAAATTTGAGACAGCTCTGCGAAAAATGTACTGTAGATTCTTGCTCTCATGACCATTTTCCGGTCATTTTTTTTAATTTTTTTTTTTTTTTACAAAGTTATAAACGGGAAAATCCCACTGGACGTGTGGTGATTTTTTTTTTTTTTTAATTTTTTAAAATTTTAAATTTTTCTTTGGATTATGCCTTTTTTTTTTTCCTTGAATAATAGATTCTAGTAAAAAAAAATTGTATGATCAATCAAACAGGAGGACAAAAACTTTATAACGACAATGTGTTTTGAGAAAAAGGCAATAATGTGTGTATTGATGTGTGGTTGATTATTTTCCCCTAAAAAGAAAGAAGCTTGGTCGAAGAAAATGGCTGTTTAATGAGTGAGAAATAGATCCACTGAACTAAATTGCTAATTCCGCAATTGATTTTTCTCACTCTTTCGGTGAGTGACGTTATTCTGTCGTATTTTTTTTTAAAAGCAACTCTAGCGTCAAGAGTTTAAACGACTTGAATACTGTGAAACGACAATGTCTTGTTTTGTATATCATCGGATAGAAACTTTATCAACACAGATTGTAATTATTAATGGGAAACTGATGTTTGGTTGAACTTGTCAAGATCCGTTGAAATTACCCCACTTACCGGTTAACTTGAGAGAGAAGAAAAGAGATTCTGACATAAAGTTTGAGAAGAACTGCAATCTAGACAACAAGGTATTTCGAAAGCTATTGTCGCTCGTTTTTGGATAACAATTTGAGGACGTGAACGGTTCGGTTTAAGGCCGGAGCAAGTGACCGTGCTCGAGCCGAATTATCTTGAACTCGAGGTCTTAGATTTCTCTTTGTCTTGAGCTGAAATAAGAAGAAAATAGACTGAACCTCAATCAAAAGCAATAATACTCAAAGAACCAACTGGCATTAATAGGCATTACATGTACTACAAGACCTCTCCGAAGCTCAACATTAATAGGTTTTGTAGAGAATTTCGAGTGGAACGAGCTCAAGAATTCGTTACCATTGGTTCTGTGTCAAGTCTGATATATATATATATATATATATATATATATATATATATATATATATATATATATATATGTGAGTTTTTGGCTCCGTGAAAATAAGGCTCAATGGCCGCAGCCGAGGCCTCTTGGGCCGGAAACAATCAGACGAGGCTTTTTGGCTGATCGAGGCCTCTTGGGCCGGGCCCAGAGTGATGGAAATTTTCTTATACATGCATTTTCTTAAATCGCGCTTTCCATTTCTATTTTATTTCGCATTTTTATTATCAAAACCCATGAATTTTTATATATTTTTTAAACACGTGTATTTTTTTAGTTTTTATTTTTATTTTTGAAATATTGAGGAGTATCTGGCTAGATACATACCCAAATGATAAAAATTGAAATTTCGAGATAGGTACCCCTTTGAAAAAATCATGAAATTTAAAATGATTGTATCTCGTCGATTGTGGGTCGTTTTTATATGATTTGTTTTTTTTTTCCACCGTAGGATACTTATAGAATGAAATATTAATACCTATGAAAAATTTCAAATTTATCGTTAGTTGGTTGAATTTTACTCTTCAAAGGTTACCATCTTTGAAAAAATCATTAATTTTGAAAAAATTCGCAAATCGTTAATCGTGGGTCGTTTTAATATGATTTTTTTTATGGTATGATGCTTATAGAGTGAAATATTAATACTTATATTTTTTTTCCCGACTATTAGTCGAAAGTTTACTTTTATTTAGAAAATAGTTAAATTTCATGAATTCATAGCACGTTTATCCCCAGTCATTTTTTACTATTCTTTTCACTGTACGATGTCTATAATATGTACATTTGATACGCATAAAAGATTCAATTTTTTTTACAGTTAATTAAAATTTTACTTTTCAAAGGGCATTTTGAATGATGTGGATCTTTTTTTTTTCTTTTTTTTTTCAGGATTACTTTTACTTTTCAAACCATTAATCGTAGGTCCTTTTTATAACATTCTTATAAAATAAAATATTAGTACCTATAATTTTTTTTTCGACAATCAATCGAAACTTTAATTTTCAAAGGCTATCCCCTTTGAGAAAATCACGAAATTCGTAACTTTCTAATCGTGGGATTTTTTTTATTTATGATTCTTTCATCGCATGATGCTTATAGAATTAAATAATAATACATGTAAAAAGTACTAATTTTCAAACAGCTAGCCTGAATTCTACGTTCATAGGCTAACCCCTTTGAGAAAATCATAAAATTTTAAATGATTGTAACTCGGTAATTGTGGGTGTAGGATCCGACCTTACCACTATAATGCTCCGTTGGGCCAAGCCCAAATATAAATGTGACCTACATATAGACGATTAAGACAAGTATCGATTTATAAATTAAGATTAAGTTAGTATGGTTTTTAATTTCTTTTCTTAAAGGGGTTAGCATTTGGAAAATAAAATTTTCGCTTGGTTTTTTAAATGGTTTTTTATTTTTATTTTTTATTCACATATAATGAGATCATTCACCAAGTATTGTATGGTGAGAATAATTTTATAAAAATGAGTTACGATTAAGTAAATATTATTTTTTTAAGTTTCATTATTTTTTAAAACAGGTTAGCCTTTAAAATGTAAAATTTCAACTGATTTTTAAGAAAAATTAAATTTTATTCACATAATAAGATATCATTCTACAAGAATTGTATGGTAAAAATAATTGTATAAAAACAAGTTACGATTAAGTAAATATAGTTTTTTGAAGTTTGATTATATTTTTTTGAAGGAGTAAGGCTTTGAAAAGTAAAATTTCAACTGATTTTTTTATAGTTACAATTTTTATTATATATTAAGAGATAATTATTCAAGTATTGTACTACGGAAAGAATTGTAAAAAAAGGATTAAGTTTAAGTAAATATGATTTTTTAAAGTTTCATGACTTTTTGAAAGAGATTAGCCTTTAAAAATAAAATTTTAACAGATTTTCGGAAAAAAAATTAATTTTTGTTTACATATCAAAAGATCATTCTACAAGAATCGTATGATGAAAATAATTGTATGAAAACAAGTTACGATTAAGTAAATATAGTTTTTTGAAGTTTCATTAGTTTTTTTGAAGGGGTTAGCCTTTGAAAAGTAAAATTTCAACTGATTTTTGGATAATTATAATTTTTATTCAGGTATAAAGATATCATTCTTCAAGTATTGTACGGTGGAAAGAATTGTATTAAAATAAGTTAATTTTAAGTAGAAATGATTTTTTAAGTTTTATTATTTTATGAAGGAAATTAGCTTTTAAAAAGTAAAATTTTAACTGATTTTCGAAAAAATGATATTTTAGTTCACATATCAAGAGATTATTCTACAAGAATCGTATGATGAAAATAATTGTATTATAACAAGCTACGATTAAGTATATATAGTTTTATGAAGTTTCATTTTTTTTTTTTTGCATGGGTTAGCTTTTGAAAAGTATAATTTCAACTGATTTTCGGATAATTATAATTTTTATTCACATATTTCTTCAAGATTGTAAGATGGTAATAATTATATAAAAATGAGTTAAGTTTGATTTTTTTAAAGTTTCATGATTTTTTTAAAGAGATTATCCTTTAAAAAGTAAAACTTTAACTAATTTTGAAAAAAAATTTAGTTTTAGTTTACATATCAAGATATCATACTACAAGAATCGTATGATGAACATGATTGTATGAAAACAACTAACGATTAAGTAAATGATTTGAAGTTCCATTATTTTTTTTTTAAGAGGTTAGCTATGGAAAAGTAAAATTTAAACTGATTTTTGGATAATTTAATATTTTTATTCACATATAATGAGATCATTACACAAGTATCGTATGGTGAAAAAAATTATATAAAAATGAGTTACGATTAAGTAAATATTATTTTTTGAAGTTTCATTAATTTTTAAAGGGATTATTAGTACACGAAAAACTTGCAAAATTTGAATGCTTGTAGTTTATTGTTTTGTTTAATTTTTCTTCTTGTTTACTATTTTATTTTATTTTATTTAATTTTTTTTTTTTTACTTTTTACAGCTTAAATAACGAAAAAATTATCTACAAGTTAATACTCAAAATATATTCGTGTAAGGTTTAAAATTATGGTATGCAGAGAATTAGCATCTTGAATGAGCTATGTTTGTAACTCTCCCGAGTTACAATCCTTATCATTTGAAACCCCAAAATAGAAGTTTATGGAGCGGACTTGATTTTGGATTAGAATCACGCATGCAAAGTGTGTATGAATGACTGTTCTTAATATTTTCATGCCTTTGAAGCTTTGATAATCCGTGCTCTTTTTAAGGATTTCAGACAAATATAATAATTTAGGAATAATGAATAAAGAAATGTGAGGTAAACAATGTTGAAGTTGAGTGATTTATTTAATTCAAATTCGCCTTTGAAAAAAAAAACCATTTTATTATTTAGATAATTAACAAGTGATAATATGCATGGATTTGTGATATCGTAGTCCTCTTCATTTTTCCTCAGTACAGTTATTGCAAAGATAAACGATTAATTATGTAGCAAATGAGGTTTGTTAATTATAATATGACCTAGTTTTAGCTACAAAGAGAGAGTGAGTAAATTTTACTTCCAATAGATATCAATTAAATCAACAATATATGGTCTATATATTAGTGAGAAGATAAGTAAAGGAAAGCTGTGAAAAAGTGGAAGCACAGACACATAGTGAGTGTTAGAGAAACAGACAAAATAATGAGAGTAGAGAGATTCTCCAGGGAGGACAAAAACAAAACCTACCATATCATGGAATTTAAATACAATAAATTAATACATATATATATATATATATATATATATATATTATAGGTTTCCGGTTATTCCCCTCCACTGAATATATATGACATATATATCTTGTCATTGACCAACTCATATATATATATAAATATATATATATGCCCATTCTATGGCGTAGCTGAATATAAAGAGAAGTGATAGAAAAAAGAACACAAAGAACGAGAACAGTGAAAGTGTTTCACAATATGAATTTTCATGATATATCGCTCTACCATCATCTATCTCTTTCTGCTCAGTTCTGCAACTGTTTCATATATACAAACACATATACATTTATGATATATATATATATATATATATAGTTATAGACACACAGCCTTCTCTCTCTAGCTGCTCAATTAGATTCCCTTCTCTGCCAACCAACTAAGTGCATGCAAAACCCGAAATGAAGGCTTCTTTTTTGTTTTCTCCACAGTATTCTCTCTCTCTCTCTCTCTCTCTAGGTTTATAGCTATATGTGCCTGCGTATACATATTACACATACGTGTGTATATATGTATATATTATAGGGTAATTAGACCTGTCTAATAGTAATTCAGATCATTTGTCTTTTTTTTTTTGTGTTTGTCCCTCAAATCAAAATAAATCATCTAATCATTTTAATTTATTTTTAACTAAATATAAACAAATAATTAAATAAAATGATAAATTAGTTCACAAGGACCGCAATAAATTAGTTAACGAAATTATAAATTAAATTTACTATTTACTTAATTAATGTACTATGAACCTGTTGAACTATTTTTTTTTTTCAATAAAATGATCAAGGTTAAAATCTTAAAAAAAATTAAGGAAATAACTAGCTGTAACAAGTTCTTGTATCATAAAAAGCCTTTTGACTTCATTTGAAATTGAAACCCATGATCTCTGTGGATAAGTTAGCTAGAGTACTTGGACTATTCCCATGCGATAGGCCAAGAGGACATTATTAAATCTTATAATTATTATTGTTGTTGTATATCTTCTCTCATTCTGTGTCTCTATCTGTCAAAAGCTTTCTTTCAGTTTCTGCATTATTATTATTATTATTATTATTATTATTATTGATACGAGTCTGAAACTTGGAATCTTGAAGGACGGAGACATTACACAGCGGATTTCAAATTTATTCATGATACAATTATCTTTTTTTCAATACCCTCTTTTTTTCTTTTTTATCAATCACACCATATATTTACAGCTTCATTTGGCGGCATTGTTATCATTCACACCTCTTTCCTTCCACACGTGTACACACAAAAAATGCAATTAATATTTGATTAGCTCTAATTATTAGTGTACAGTGTACTAATCGTGTTCAAACTTCAAATTAGAAACACCACAGCCCATAAGCTCTTATTTACTATTGTGTAGCACTTTATTTAGCTTTTTGTGATACAATTCTAAATTAATATTTTACTAGATCTTGTTTTTCGCACCTTTTTAAAATAAAAATTAAAAAAAAAAAAACTTTTTAGCCCCCATTTTCTTTTGTCTAACTCTAAGAGCATCTTTAATGGTTTCTTGCTTAAGAATTATAGGGATTTGCTTGCAAATATAAAAAATGTTTAGCTAGTTGCTTAACCATTGTTTTGCATATTGGCTATTGATTTAGCTAAACAAATCTAAGCAAATTGGCTAATTTAAGCTAGTTGCTTAATTATTTAGCTCTAGAAAATCTATGTGGCAAAAATACTATTTAGCTAAGCAATAACCTAAGCTAAACCATTAAAGATGCTCTAACTCTGAGAGAATATATGTGTCGTTTCACAACGATCTCATATACATATCCGCCGGTAAATACATTCACTTTTATTCTGTAAAATAAAATAAAAAATACATACACTTTATTGTAAATATGTTTATAAACTTTATATTCAGGGCTTACAGCTTGGTTTGATATTTTTTTATTATTTTTTTTTTCGGACGATCTGTTTGATTATCTACATGCAAAGAAAAGCTTTAAAACATCGTATACGTGTCGATGTATTATTGGCTACCCCAAAAAGTTACGCATGGACATACACGTGACGTGTATGATGAATATAGATACACAACACAAGTAGATTCGGGGGATTGTTTTAGAAGACGAATCTCACTCTCAAGTCTCAACTAGTACTGTACCTCTTATGATGTACGGAGGTATATACACAAACATACAGATATGATATATATATATATATATATGCGTGTGTGTAGCCGTGTAAATGTAATACTATTATATAGTGGTTATAATCAACTTCCAAACAACGTTCTGATCGTATCATAGATTATGTTTACCAGCCGGTTTTGACTTTGAATTTGGGCTTTTGATGGTTTGGTTCACTGAGAAAAAGATTGCGATTTGTCTGATTAATACCTACCTGTGTAAAATGTGAAAATTTCCCTGTATTAAACCGCTAAAGAAAAGTAAATATATAAGTGACATTGACTTGAGCCTTTGACTTATAGAAATGAAGGAATTGAAAACTCTTTTAATTAGTGCTAAAATACAAAAAGATCATCATGACTCATGCGTGACAAAGCACAAAAAGAATATTAATGCATTTAATATCAACGTTGAAATGATGTAGCTTAAAAACTAGACGCTATTTATCAAACTTATGAATAATTTTCATCTATAGAAAATGAGGCGTTGGCTAAATCTTATATATGGGTACAGAAATTTAAATTTCAAATAAAAAAGTGGATACCAGTGTAAGCTATTATGTCAGAAAGTTAAAAGATTTTTATATAAGTTAGAATTCTTTTGATGCAACTTCTCTCTTTTAACCTTTTACCATATTACGTGAAAAAATAATTAAATCCTAAATAAATCAGAATCCCCAGTGTAGCTCATTCTAGTTTTAAATATTTCTTACTGAAAGCTATTTTTTTTTTTCTGTTCTGAAAAAAAAACAAATTATTTTCTGTTGAAAAAATCTGTAGTCAACTTCTAAAAGGGATTGACTTTTCAACACGATTAACGTATGGTATGCTAAATAAAAACCATAATTAATGGTAAGATAATAGGTGAGCTGGTTTTGTTTACATTCGCAAGTGCTATACCACCACGTTTTAAGGCATTCGTTAAGCGGTTCAAATTAAATACCATAATGTATGCTTTGACTCTACAATTGCAATATTATAATCAACATTAATATAAGTATATATAAAGATTAAACAAAAACAACACGTCGCAATCATTACCAACATTATTCTTGAACCCTTCCATTGACCTTACTTCTGCGGTTTTGCCAGGAAGGACTCACAAAACCCAAAATTATATTGAAAAAAAAAAATAAAATAAAAAATCAATAGTTGTAGATGTAGAAAAAGAGGAGTCCAACTCCAATTAGGCGCAAAAACAAATCCACACCGAAAAGAGGGAATTAATTTGATATTTAATAAAACTAAAAAGTCATATAGAAAAAAAAAAATTAATAATAATAACAAATAATGATATGATCATAGAGAGGCGTTTTGGGAGCGATCAAAGTGAAGAAGACTCGCGCAACACTTGGGACAATCGGTGACGTGTTTTGGAAGCATGAAGTACATGAAACACGTCTTGCAACCACCGACCACCAACACCTCCTCCGGCGACTTTTTGCTGTTCGCCGACGAACTCTCCGACGACGACTCTTCGCCGTCGCACGAGCTTTCCTCGTCGTCTTCTTCTTCATCATCGTCTTCTTCCGTGTAATAGTCATTACTAGTCATTGTTGTCGTTGTGGCTTGGGTTCTAGGATCTTCTTTTGCCTTCATTCCGTTCCTCCAATTGATGTAGTAAATCTCTCCTGTCTGCCCAAAGTACAACAACCAGGCAATGAAGTACGTGTCGTTTTACATCATGTCGTTTTTTTTTTCCGTTAGGTGAAAACGAAAACCCCATATATCATGGTTAGTTGATCTGCTGAACAGCCCGGGTGAAAAAGATGCTTTCTTTGGTTTATGGTTGAACCAAAACAATATAAAGTTTGTTTCTTTTTTGTCATGCACTATTGTTGTCCCAAAACAAGAAACAGGAAGAGAGAGAGAGAGAGAGAGAGAGAGAGAGAGAGAGAGAGAGAGAGAGAGAGAGAGAGAGAGAGAGAAACCTTTAGGTCGAGGCATTGTTCCCAGTGGTAAGGGAGAGAGACGTGGGAGTTGAGCTCCAAGGTCGTTTCGTCGTTGTCGTTGTCGTTGTCGTTTTGATGTTGTGTCGTCGTCGTTGTTGAAGAGATGTTGGTGTGATTGTTGAGCGAGCAGTTTTGGAATGATCTTTCTAGAGAGGCCGTTATGGTCGCCATGTTCGGAGCTGCCATCTTATATACACACATACATATATATATATATAGTATATAATAGAGAGAGAGAGAGAGATAAACCTAAACCTCTCTCATCCTATGTTTATATGTGTTGAGCTAGAAGAACGGAGAGAATAGAAAGAAGGAATGAAGAAAGAAAGAAACACAAGACCGGTTTTGGGTTTGATTCAAATAGGTGTGAGAGAGAGAGAGAGAGAGAGAGAGAGAGAGAGAGAGAGAGAGAGAGAGATGGAGTGTGGGACCCACCTGGCGAACCACTCTGGCTTTCCTTTTGTCTTCACACTCAACGATCCTGTTTCCAACGCGCGAATTTTAGGAGCGTCTTCTTTCATTATCTTTTCTTATATAAATATATATATATATATATATATATATATATATAAATAATACATGGTGATGAATGAGAGTGAGATATTTAGAAGAGAAATAGATCCGGTAAAAACGCGATTACCCAATAAAATCCCGGAACTTTCTTTAGAGAATACGGTTTTTTCGCTAACCTCTCTCCAGATTTGGGTTATCCGTGTACCCAAACAAGAAACAAACCCTCAATCTTTCAACTCTTAACTTATGAGGTTAAATAAATAATTCATAGCTCTCTCCTACAAAAAATAATTTATTATTTATTTATGTATATGTTGATTGGTCCGTTTGTCTGGTATAGTACAACTTTGAGTGTCTCTGTCTGCTGCCAAATTCTTTTGGTTTTGGCAATATTGATATATCGCTCATCTACTCATATCGCTTTCTTTTTTATTTACCAACTCTGGACAGTGACTATTTATGCATGAAAGTTCAAAAATACCAGGTTTCAGTTAGATGCTTATGAACTATTATTAAGTCAACTTTATCATCATCATCATCATCATTATCATGGACGAAACAATGATAATATTAATAATTAAACGTATTTTTTTTAGAATAATTTGTTGCAGTTTGACAATTTTTTAGTTTGATTTAATATTATAGTCAAGGTTTCATTTTTTTTTTAAATAGTTCAACGGATCGAAGTAAATTAATTAGATTATGTTTATTTACTTCGACTTAATGAACTATTTTATTAAGTAAATTAAATTAATATAACCAGTTAATTAATTTACTTCAACATACTGGACTATTTTATTAATAGTTAAAACTTTAACTATTTTTTTAAAAAATAAAGTGATCTATTAAGCTACTAGTTTAGTTGCCAACTTTTATTTATTTATTAACACTCCATTAAGGTGCATGCACATCTACAAAAAAAAAAAAAAAAAAAAAAATACACATTTGACATTGCACAACAATATTATAAAATATCACATTCGTGCGTAATCGTAGTAAGGTATATAGATCATGTGTTTGTGCACAAATTTAGGATTCATACACAATCTCGTGTTGGTTTAAATTAATAAACCAATAATGGCCCAAATTGAAAGTTATGAGTTAACACTACTAAAATCTTGCTGAAGTGTCACCTTTTGTATCTTATAACAAATGAGCTTTAAATTAAATGATCAATTAAAGGTTTAACAAATATATGCATTATTAAGAAAGATGATGTGGATATGGATTAGTATGTGTAAATTTTCATTCAATAACAATATATTCCTTATAGAGAGGAGGGTTCACGAGATTGATGTTTGATGATGATGAGGCATTGCATTTTAATTCCTTACCCAATAAAAAAAAAAAAAAAAAAAAAAGGCATTGCATTGTTACTTGACATAATGAGTGGGATGGTTAGTGGAATCTATTCTATTCTGCTAAAAAAGAAAAGCCCTCTCTTTTACCACTGACACTAATATTCCTTCTGATATTTAACAGCTACGCTTTGGCCCTTGGGATGTTCCACTCCTTTTGTTTTTTGTGTCCATATTCTTCTTCACGGATATCATTCTTTGTATGAATATAAAATACAAATAATTCAAATTCCCCTTCATTGTTATTTATATAATTATTATTTGATGAGTCCTCCAACACCAAACCTTCTTCTTAATTCTTTCCCACACGTTAATATTGGGGTTCTAAACCTATCGCCAGCTTTGTTCTCTAATTCCTTATGGAATTTCGCTAATTTCGAGCACTATATATCATATAAAAAAAAATAGATAACATAGTGGGTGATATTATAGTACGATAGTATAGTGTGTGTAGAGTGACTGAGTGGGAATAGAGAAATATTTGGGGGTTGTTGGGTGGCGAGTTTCCCAAATTATAATTTTGTGTGGTGCACAAATAGCAAAGACTTTAGAGAGAGAGAGAGAGAGAGAGAGAGAGAGAGAGAGAGAGAGAGATTATTTGTACGCACCAAGGGAACACAGTCTAGTGGCCTCGCTATTGCTGTTTATTTCCCATTCATTCATATTTCATATTTTATATATTCCCATGCATATATATGCATTCTCTCTCTTCTTTTTCTTCCACTTTCTCTCTCCTTCAATTTTGCAATTGCCTGCCAATACATAGATTGTCTTTTTAGATTTTAGTCTGTTATTACAATGCTTAAAAGCTTCCTACTTTTACACACCTACTATCATGCTTTTCTGCATCAAACAGATGATAGATATTCATCTCTTTTTTCCTTTCACATGAGATTATTATTATATATTATATATATATATACACACACATATATGAAGCACATGACATGATTGGTAATACAATCATCATAATACAAATGCATATATACCTTTTTCCTCTCTCTTCTGTATTACCACCATATATATAACTTGTGGTCATTTGAAGTAGGACATATCCACCACTCGTCTCTAACTATACAACACTACACTAGAGTGTATTGTAATTAGAGACGACAATGAATTATGAAAAGCCTCTTAACGGTAATTGCGCTTTTTTTTTCTGGGAGGATCGGCTTCTTGCCTGATTTTTTAGGATATGGATCGGGTTTAGTCTGATTTTTTTTTTCTTCTAGAAATTAGATACAAAACATGTTCACTCCATCTCAAAACAATGGTTGTTACTAATCCTTTCTAATAGTATTCAATCAATGACGGAGCCAGAAAAGCCCATCAGAGGGGCTAATTTGAAAAAAAAAATTCAGGGACTTGATTGTAAAAAATTTATAAAAATTAGGTCAAAAGTATAAATTTTCAAGGGAAAAAAATGTAATTTTTTTTAAAATGGGCAAAAAGTGCAAAAAAAAAAAAATTAAGGGGGGGTTTAAGCCCCTGCTGAGCCTATACTGGCTCCGTCACTGTATTCAATAATACTATTTTCGCGCTAAAAAACGTAGATACATTATTTTTTATCAGTTAAAAAAAAACACTACGACATACAATTTTTACTGATATAATTGACATTGAAAAGATTGCATTTAAGATTTTTGTTAAGTCCCTTCGTCGTGTTTATTTGAAATCACTTTCATATTGACATGTTTTCCTTGAAAGAGTTGGTCGAGTTGAGTTATAATTTTTATTTTTTAAGAATTAGAGTTTATTCTTACTTATTTGAGTTTGTTGATCTTTAAATAAATATCAAAAGAGTTGAGTACTAAAAAAAGTAGTTTAACTATTTTGTTACGGAAATGCTTTTCAACACAACTCACGATGTTGAACGATCCACTCACAACGTGACACGTGGCACTGAACATCCACGTGTCGCGTTGTGAGTGGATCGTTCAACATCGTGAGTAGTGTTGAATAGCATTGCTCATTTTGTTAGCATTTTCATATTATTTTTATAATGATAGATATCTTAAAATGTAAATATTTACATACCAGTCAATTTTCAGCCAAACTTATTAATTATAAACAACAAGAAATCAACAATTATTATTCCTAATTGGTCAAGGTTGAATGAATTGTCTTCTTTTATAGGGCATTCAACCACACGCGTTTGACAAATGATCCGGATAAGACATCAACTACTACTAACTACAAAAACAAGCTAGTAACTTTCCCAAATTAGTCTCCATTTTATTATTTAAAGGAAGGTTCCAATACGTTTCAACTTTCAATAGAATCTCTATTTTTGTCTTACATTTTGATTCCTAATTTTCCACCCCTAACGTAAAAAGGAAGAAAATCAGAAATTGTCATAAATACCCAACAAATCAATTCACCAACCATAACCTATATTTGTAAAATATTCAAGAAGTCATATATATTTTAGCATTAATTGAAAATACTCGGAAAATTCGTGATGCAAGGCAAAGTATGGGCCGAATTCGAAAGGGACTGAAATGGGTCGGAATAGGCCCAACCCAGCATGACGCGTGGCGTAACCGCGTGGGAATGTTGACTCTTGCCTTAAAAAGTCAAACCCAATTAAATTTGTTATTACATGTATGTAACATCATATTTCCTCTGCGCTGTCCTCTGTCGAGAGTTGAAATTGAAACCATGGAAATCCCTAAGAAGAAGACGGAAGAGGTGGTGATGGGAGTGCCGTACTACGCGCCGGCGCGTAATCCTCACGCGGCGGGGATGATCCCGGCGAACGCCGTGTTCGGCGACCCAAAAGGAATTCCGATCACCCAAACCATCTTCAGAGACACCCCAGCCCCTTTCAACTGCCACCACTGTGGCACCACCGCTCTATCCCAAGTCAGGTAAATTTTTTTTTTTTAATTTTTCTTTCCAAAGATCCAATCTTTTTCGAAATTCCCGAATGCCCATATGATTAGATTTAATTAAATGTTTGAATATGATTTTAAATCGATTAAACAAAGATCGAAGATAAGTTTGGCTGCGTGGGTGGGTTGTTTGATGCCGATGATGTTGGGGTTTTGCTTTCTTTGCCCTTCGATGGACTGTCTTTGGCATAAGTATCACTATTGCCCAGCCTGTCACCAAAAGGTATTAACTTTTCATCACAGCAACTAAATCCCCTATTATAAATCTTTGAATCTTTTAAATGGCTTAATTTGATTTGTTTCGTTAAGGTTGCGGATTATGAGAAGTCGGATGTTTGTTTGGTGATGGACCCTCCGCAGTGGACACAGGAAAGCTTTGCACTGCCTTAGAAATGAATTCTCACAAATTTATGATGATTTGATTATGGTTGTAATGTAAGAATCAGCGTTCCGATGGATTTCCGGTTTATATAATAAATGAATGGGATTCTTTTAGGATGATTATGTGTATGCCATTCAGTTTTATACTTAGCAATTAGTTAATACAAATATAAAGCTCGTAATCAACTTCTTATTGCATTCTTGAATATGAAAAGAAATATAATTGGAAAAATCCACATCTTATCCGTAATTTTGCCCGAATTCCCATGTAACGTTTGGATAGATTGTTGTTGATAATAGAGGAGAGTTGGAAATTTGTTATACTATTGGTCATATGGGATCCCATTTTTTTGAATTATGGTACCAAAAAATTATGTTTTAGATAATGATAGAAAGTGGAACGGAACTGAGATTCCAATGTTCAATTTCCTGCAGGATTGCACTAAGAAATCTCGTTTTCTAATGTTCTATATGAGCAGCTTTATTGAAGTTGGATTGTTGGTCTTTATATTACATACTATTAGTCAAGTTTATACGTAGTAGAGAAGTTGGCATAAAATATACTTTTTTTCTTCGGGCTTTGTGTTTTATTTGTCTTAAAATGTAGACAAATCATGACAAGATGTTTGCATCAAACATAACATTCTCTATTTTATGACGAATTTTGATCATAAAAAAAGTATTAGTTTTTGAATAAGCAAAATACTATGGGGCCGTTTGGTTTAGTTTTCTAAACTCGTTTCTGTTTTTAAATTCTGTTTTCTGATTTTAATTTTTAAATTTAAAAAACAGATTTAGAATTACATTTCGGAATATTTTAAATGTTGTTTGGTTATGTTTTCCATTCAATTGTATAGAGATAAAATAGAAAACAACTTTTCATTGTTTTCTGTTTTCTAAACAAATTTCAAAGAAAACAGAAACATGATTCTAAATCTGTTTTCTGAATTTATAACCAAACAGGTTTTCTAAAACTGTTTTCTAGAATTTAGAATCAGAAAACAGAAAACGGTTTTGGAAAAGTTAACCAAACGGTCCCTATATTTTCAACATTTTGCTGATTCATATCCTTTTCCGTTATTCAAATCTAGTTCTTGGTATTCGAATAGCATTATATATGATCGTATTCAATTGCATAAGAATTGAAGATTGTTGCAACTATCAAAGTAGTGTTACCTGAGGAGAGAGAGAGAGAGAGAGAGATGTAGAGAGAGAAAAAGAGGAGAGATGGTCACACATGAGAGAAAAGAGCCTGTCTTGATAGCCAAGGAGACTGCCTGAAGTGTCACACACACACACACACATCACACATTCGCACGTGCGAGTGAATTCAGGCAAGTCATCCTTGGCTACAACACACGTGCACATTCATTCTTTTTTTCTTTAAACAAAACAAAGGCTCTTTATTCTCATGAACGACCTTCTTTCCATTACACAACACACCTCCAAATCCAATGCCTTTTCTTTTCTTTCTTGCTCTCTATTTATAGTCAGCTATGTTAACCATATACATACATATATACATATATATACACGACACACACATATTGGAATATATTCGTTTCCGTTCCTTCATATACAATCTGCATGGCACAAACGTACACCGCCCATATCTCTGGCCACCCCAACAAGATAAGCTTTGCTTTGGTTTTTTTTTTTTTTTTTTTTTCCTCTCCCACAAATTTCCATTTATTTTATATTTATTTATTAGGCATTTTTATAAAACTGCTATGCTCACATGCGTTTCTGTCACATTTATTCAATGCCTCTTGGCTCCTCAAAGGGCTGATTTTGTTAATCGTGAAATTATTGTTTGATTCGGGATGTATCATATACTGTTTTTATTGTCATTTTCCTGACCCGAATTAATGAAAAGATATGGGTTTTATTTTCGACCATTTACTCTGAAATGAATGAGGAGAACAAAATCTTTTTGAAAAAGGAGATTTTTCATATATTTGATTGCCTTTACTGATTTATCACTCTCTCTCTCTCTCTCTCTCTCTCTCTCTTTGTTATTCCAAAATTCCAAATGATCAGATAATTAAAAGGTCAACCTAAGCCACGTGTTTCATTTCGTGGTGGCCTGAGTTTCCATAATTGGGACGTTTCCTAATACTTATTTTATATAATATACCAAAACTAGCACATATCATTTTGGATAATTAATTTCAGTGACGCCCATTCTTTTGTTGGTCATTCATTGAAGCTCTTTTGACTTGTGTGAGACTTTCTTCACTCATATATTATATGCGAATTTCAACATCTCTCTCGAATTTCAAACGCACTGCTTTCTTTTTCAAAGCAAGACATATGACATATCATGATATTCTAAGCTTCCATTATAAAGAAAAAAAGAAAATATATACATATAAAATCCTATTCCCGGTTTCTTTTATGTGTTTCCCATTCAAAGGAATAATACCAACAATTAAAATAATATGAAAGGATCAGAAAAATCGAATATATTTTGCTCGATATATATATATATATATATATATATATATATATATATATATATATATATATATATATATATATATTTTGTGTGTGTGTGTGTGTGTGAAGTACTAACAAGGTTGATAGGAAGTAAAAGTGAATATCGTTAGCAAATGAGTTAAGTTTGTATGCTATACTTTGCTCATCGAGACTAAATTAAGTGAAAGTATTTCTTATACCTCTTTATATCGTAATATAATAATATCCGAATGTTAAAAATTCTTTCATATGTTGAAGTTTAAAAGATATTTACTGTATAGATTATATACTGAAAAATATTTTAAAAAACTTAATTATAAATGTCAGGAAGCCATTACCTTTGCAAGCCATTATTTGTAGTTTCAATACTTTTTCTATCAATCAGTACCCAAATTCAACAATTCGTCTCAAATTATAATAACATGCACAAGTGATAAATTATGAATTGAATTTTTTTATGGGCTGATTTTAAAATCTGATCCTAAAAGGTCGCTGTACAGTTCAGCCCATGCAGTAACTGAATTTTGCTATTGTATCCACAGAGTTGGTCTTCTTTACTTCAAAAAGCTGATTTTTTGGTCTACATCAGGTAATCAAAACAAACAAAACTGAGTTACGATAACGTGAAAAAATTTCTACCACTCAATATTAATCCATCTGAAAATATGAGGTGAGATCTCTAGATTACAGAGAGAGGAAATGACAAGTGAGACAGAGACTTAATTTTGACATGATTTATCTAAAATTTTAGAAAATCTACATATCCCTTGTATGAGTAGAATATTTATAAGAGTCATTAAGTCCCCGGTCAGCGACTAGCTAAACCCATGGCGGCTAGGAGTTATATTAAGTTCATGTTCGAAGTTATTTTGAGAAATTTGACGACATGATGTGAATTGTTTCGAAGTTTATAATTATTTGATGTTGTTGGATTTTTCAGCAAAGAGAGGGACAAAGCAGCTCAAAAAATTCGATATTACACTCCGCTGAACACAACAAAGCTGAAGACTATGAACGCACCTAGTTAGGGACAAGGTTGGGACCTCTGTGTTTTTTGGATGTATTGTTTGGGATATATTTTGGTAGTTTTTTATGACAAAGGGTTTGTAGTTTTGATGACAAGCGATTTTGGATTTCATGTAATGATTTCAAAGGGGCTCTATTTTGGTAGTATGAAATTCAATACGTAAAACAACTGAAAAGTCTGAAATTATTTTTACAAAACAGCAAAAAACTTTGAAGGTTAGGCAAATTAACAAAGTATTTGTTAATTTAAACAAAACAACAAAAAATTTTGAATTTAAACAAATACAACTAAAAAGTCTGAAACTCGGCAAATAAAACAACTAAAAAGATATGAAATTCTACACATATAAAACAACTAAAAGGTATGAAATTAAGCAAATAAAACAACTAAAAAGTTTAAAATTCAGGAAATATAACATCTAAGAAGTCTGAAATTCAATACATAAAGTAACTAAAAAAATCTGAAATTAAGCAAATAAAACAACTAAAATGCGGTCACACTAGCTTCTGATGCAAAAATGAAAGGAGGCATCGGTCTTCCAGCCCAAACATACGCAGCTTCAAGTTTCAAATCGTATAACGAATCATCGACACAAAAAGCTACGTACATAGCGATTAACAGTTTCGCCCGAGTAATGTCTTTGGTAGTGCACGAAGTTCGAATAACGATTCATTAGCATATTCTCATATTGTATCTTTGTTCACCCAAATACCGTCAAATAAACAACATACATTAACGATTGTACCTGTTAAGAAGTTATAAAATAAAAATCAGATGAAACAAAGTAAAATCTGTACAAGTTTGAAATGATATTCAAATGTTCCAAATTGTAGGATATTAAGTTGAAAATATTCTAAATCTTTGCAGCTACTACGGAGTTTCAAGTTCAAATTAAAAAGTTCGAAGTAATTGAAATAACTACTAAAATCTTCGAAGTAACAGATCAAGACTTCAAAGTTTGTTTTCGAAAAAATCTGACGAACACAAATTTATTTTTTCAAGAAATCAAACTGTTTTTTAAGATAATTAAATCGCATTAGTGATCGAAACTTGTTCATTTTTCTTATTTTAAGTGTCCAACAACATAAGAAACCTGATAAGCTTTCTACATAAGAATTTGAGTTTTGAAGACGATAAACGATGACGAGAAGACGATGAAGGCCGAACGTCCATGAGGAAGGTGGCGGAAGCGGCGGCGACGAAGGCCTTGCGTCCGTGAAGAAGAGAAACGCCTTAGGAATCAGTGAAGCGTTTTTTATTATTATTTTGGTGGATTGAAATTTGTAAGTGTAGTTATGTTATGAGTGATAAAGTAGTAAAAGTGAAGGCCATGTCGGTTTCTTTTTCCTAGGCATGTGCACATGGCGGGAACTCGTGGGACCCACTCACATTTTAACACATTTTTTACCCTTTTTCTTATGGGAAAATGACACAAATATACCTTGTCTTTTAGTGAAATGTTGAATTTAACATTTGGTTTTCAAAAATGTCGAGTTCATACCCTCTGCTTAACTAAAATGACGAAATTATATCATCTGTTTAACTAAAATGACGCAATTATACACTGAAATAGACAACAGCACTACGAATATTCTTTTTATTGAATTTTCATTGACGTACTATAATATTTATATATAAACACCAATTATATTTATTCATTCACGCCATATATGTAATTTATTTAAAAACTAAAAAATAAACAACAGTCTCTTAGTCATGAAAAACACAAAAAGATGCAAATGGGTAAAAATCGACAGTTGATAGTCATCAAAATCACAAATTTGAACATATAATCAAGGATTTAGAGTTTCAATTCGAACATGGAATGAAATAATCTATTGGGAGATATGAATTTTATTATTTAATTTCAATTTAAGGCTAATTTTATTTCAAAATTGGGAATTTGAAAATTAGGGTACTGGTTTCGATTTGATTCGGTTTTTCTTATATAAGAGTTAATATCAATGAAAGAGAGATTTGTAATACTGTTATCCATTTCAGGGTATAATTACGTCATTTTAGTTAAACAGATGGTATAATTTCATCATTTTAGTTAAACAGAATGTATGAACTCGATATTTTTGAAAACCAAATGTTAAACTCGACATTTCACTAAAACACATGGTATATATGTGTTATTTTCCCTTTTATTATACATGCACATTTCACCTTTTTTTTTTAAATCATACATCAAATCATTTAGGTTGCATTGACTTTGACCAGGCTGTTTTTTTTTTTCATTTAATGTAAAATATTTTTATGAAACGCTGATACAATTTTTTATAATTTATAGCCTTCACTTCATTTTGTGTAGGGGGAGGACTGGATCAGGAGGTAAGATGAAATATTACTCAAAAGTCTCAAACCACTTTTTCATTTTTCACCGTTGTGCTCGCATTTTTCTTAGCGTGGTAATATTTACACGTATGGCAAAAAAAAATAATAATAAAATAAAGAGGATAGTTTAGCTGGTGGGAATGACGTCATGCATGACGACCACCGTACCGAAAGGCCACATCCGAAATTTGGCGCTTCACAATAAAAAAATATGTATATACAACGCTTTTCTTTTTTCTTTCTAATTATCTCATGCACCTTATACAAATTATGTGATCTATTCTATTCTATTCTAATCTAATCTATAGACTATAGTTGTATACTACTATCCATTTTATTTTTCAAAAAATTAGAAAACTAACTCATCTATACTTGATGTTTAGCTTATTTAGTAAATATTAAATAAATAGTCACAAATTTGACATATTTACATGTTTTCTTTGTTTTCTTTTTAGTTAAATTTTTTGAACGTGTAAATAATAATTTATGATTATTTATAAAAAAAAACGTACTAAAAATTTACTAAATAAAACTATATATTTTATGAACCATTATTAAGTTATATAGCCACACGGATATAGTGGATTGGTATATAGCCCACTTTTGGTTAATTTTTTGTAAATAGCCAAGTAAATTTATTAACAAATTAATAAAAGACTTATTTAACACAACCAAACATATATTTTAGGTAGTTAATAGACTGCCACGTATGCAAGTTGGCTATTTACAAAATATTTAACAAAGATTGACTAATTTACAATTCTTATAGTTTAAGTGAGCTTACGTAGCCAATTTTTTTATTAAATCTATTTGGAAATTCGATTTATTACTAATCAGCAAATATGAATATAGGGAAAACAGTGTTGAAATAGTAAAGATGAGATCTAAAAGGATCCCCGCCGTCCACGTTTCCACCCACTTATGTGTATAACTATAGTAAGATATCATCTTTCCCAATCATTGACCCATTTACCTTTTTTAGTATAGAAAAACGACACGTAATTTAATGTAATAAAATAAAGAACTAAAATAAAACGCGGAAAGGCCATCCCAACCCAATGAACGATGATAGATAGATATCCATAGAGAAGTAAAAAGGCTACGACAGTGTGCCAGGTCAGCAAAAAAGCGCAGATCAGAGAAGATATTTTTGAGGGGAAAAAAAAAAAGAAGAAGAAAAAGGGAATGGGATCTCCGTCGTCGGCGTGCGAGTTCTGCGGCGAGGCTGTGGCGGTGGTGTACTGCCGAGCCGACTCGGCGAAGCTGTGCGTGAGCTGCGATCAGCAAGTTCACTCGGCGAACCAGCTGGCGGAGAAGCACCTCCGATCTCAGATCTGCGACAACTGCGCCTCCGACGCCGCCGCCGTCCGGTGCTCCACCGACAACCTCGTCCTCTGCCTCTCCTGCGACCTCGACGCCCACTCCTCCGCCGCCGTCTCTCACGTCCGATCTCCTCTCGACTCCTTCTCCGGCTGCCCCTCCGCCGCCCACCTCGCCCAGCTCTGGGGCCTCCCTCCCATCTCCGACAAGACGATTCACAGGAACAGCCACGTCGCCGCCAAGCAGCTCGTCGATCTCGCCTCGCCGGAGCTAGATCCGGAGGAGGACGCCGGATCCGGCGGACCTCAGATCTGGGACTTCCACTCCGGGCGGTCCGAGTGGAAGGAAGACGAGTTCGATCGCGGAAGCTCCTTCGTCATCAACAACATCGAAATGCTCAATCATCATGTACGATTTGCGATTTGCGATTCGTCGCTGCTTTGTTCTTGTCGATTTTAGACTCACCGATCTCTTTCTGTCTCTGTTTGGTAGATGAATTTCGCAGATAGCGCCGAGGATAGATTGCCTGTGACCGTTCCTGTGTGCGGAGCTTCGAAGGCCGAGCTCGCTCAGAACAGAGGCAACGCTATGCAACGCTACAAGGAGAAGAAGAAGAGCCGAAGGTATGTGTATATATATACATATACATGTATCTATATACTTACTGATGAATTGGTTGATCATTGGAATGTTGTGAATAGGTATGAGAAGCACATCCGATACGAATCGAGAAAAGCCAGAGCCGACACGAGGAAGCGAGTCAAGGGCAGATTCGTCAAGGCCGCGCCGAACGAGCCTTGATCGTCTTCGTCTCTCTTTACTCTCTCTCTGTGTATATAATGCTAAACTTTTTTTTTTTTTTTTTTTTTTTTTTTTTTTTTTTTTTTTGTGTTCTTAACCTTAATTAGTTTTATTCATCACTCTCTTTGTGGTTTTGTTTAGCGCTGTCCGCTGTGTTTATTGTTCGCAAATTTTGTCCTCAATAATTTCGCGCAACGTAATTAAGTTGCGTTGCAAGTTTTCTTAAATGATCCTTGTGGAATGTATGACTTCGTTTGATTTGAAGTGTTGTGTGTCTGGGTTGAAGAACAGAAGCGAATTCGATCTGGAATCGCAACTCCGAAGGTATGTGTTATTGTATGTGTATATATATACCGTAATTATAGTAAATTGATCATGATTGCATAAGGGTTTATATGTGCCAGGGAAACTGGGTTCTATGGAAAGTGATGATTGGAAAAAAAAAAAAAAAAAAGGTCATCCAGAGTTGATCGTGTAACTCCCAAAACAGGCTTGTGAGATTCCAATGTTTAATTAGCTTTTAGCATGTGTAATTTGTTTTTCGAAAGAGACCGGTAATTTAAGAAAGCTGACCTGTTTCGGTCTCTCAAACGATAATCTCTCTTGGGTTTTTGTATTTGATTCTGTGCCGAAGAGACAAAACACAGCAAACCAACGCCAACATTATTGAACAGGAAAATAAACGAGACGAGAATTTGATCGTGGCTCTCGGTAGAGAAACTGGCTAAACCCCGTTGAGCTCAAACAGAGAAGCTCGTCAACCATTATCGATCCCTAAACTCAGTATTCAATTCAAACCTTTTTAGCCAAAAACAAACCATTAAGTATTGGATCATGAGATTCCGACAGCTTTCTTCTCTTTATTAGCATCTTCCTATGCTATAAATGCGTTTCTTAATTTCTTTGCCCAGTCTTCGAAAGGAAAGGAAAAAATAAAAAATAAAAATCCTTGATATTCTGATGATCAAAAGGTGGAGCAAAATTTGTTTAGATTTAAGCCAAATGACAAAGTGGCTTCATAATAATGTTTGATTGTATACGTGCAAAAACCTAAGTTTAAGCACGATAAATTTAATCTTAAAATAAATCATCACAAGTTTTATCTCGAGTGCTCTCGAGTTCGACGGAAAATGATATTAACAACCTCTTAAGTATATACGACATCTCGGGTATGTCCCTTTCTCGCCACTGTACGTGCTTTCGAGTGTTCGATCCAGAAAACGACATTACACTCATTTCTCATGTGTGGTCTAAACAACATGTTCCCTGAAAGTCGTTACATTTTTGTTTAAAAGTTGCACCTCTAATGAAGTACTGCTCTTTGGTTGATCTTTAAGATACATCACTTTCTATGATCAAAGGCAATTTAAATATATATTTTAATGATACTTGTGTATAAACAGATAGCATTAATTCTTGGATCATGAGCTCCCTAAAGCCTTTTTCTCTTTATCACACTCTTCGACGGCTATGAATTTAGTGTTCCTTTCTTTGCTCTAAATTGGCAAGAAAGAGAAGAAAAGTTGTATATTTCAAAATGAATGCCTGGAAGTATCTCAGACTCAGACAAATAACAAAGTGGCTCTCTGGGTGGTTTAAATTGGTTATTTAGCTAAATTAGTTAGTTTGTTTTCTTAGTTCTTTGATTAATCTAGTCTGCTTTTTTTTTTTTTTTAGACTTTACTCTTATGTGCACATTTATATGGTGTTTTTTGTGTCACAAAGACGGTCAATCATCTTTTGGATTTTTAGTTCGAGTGTTTTATTGTTATGCAGACACTCGAATATCTTTCTCCACGGTTGGTTGGTGGTCTTAGAGCGTTTTTTTTTTCATCTACTAACTTTTCATGGTTTATCAAAGAAAGTTGTACGTTGAATGAAATTCAGCATGGTTTATTTTTCGTCAATAGGAAGCTCATGCACAATTCGCTTTCATCCGTAGTCTTGAAGTCCCATATTTTATTGTTAAAAATATATAATGTTTGTAGTTTTAAACGCCGGCGTAATCTGGCGACTTTCGCTGGCTCCGTCACTGCTACTGGACTGGCGGCCGACGAATTATATATTTTTCGTTTTGTCGTTTGTTTTTGTTCGATTTTCATCGAAATAAAAACGACTGAGAATTGGCGTTGTAATTAAGGCAAAAAAATTGTCCTCATTTCGTCGATTGTCGAGGTTTTTCGTTGGAAAAGGAAAAGGTTGGGGGATTATCGGTGACTGGGTATTCGCGGTGGAGAGAAGTTGAACGTTGGCGAGAGTCGTTAATTATTACGGGAGAAAGAACGTGTCATTATTTGACCTCACAATTAATATACATAAATTAATTAAAACTGCAGTTAATATTGGTTTTTCATGAAAAATATCTTTTTCATATTTTTTCCGTTGGATTTTTCGACGATCGGTCGATTTTTCGTGATTTAGGAAGCTTGAAATAGTGTCGAAAACAACATTCGAACTTTGATTTGTAACTATCGAGTATTATAATATAAAAAAATATTATATTTGTATTATTGAGTGTATTATACTATTTTTGTAGTAGAAAAAGCTGCTACTATTTATATATATTTATTTAAATAAAAGCGAGTGGCTTATGAGAAAAATGAAAAGACGGGCGGGAAACTGATTGCTGCCTTTTACTTTTGTCGTCAACAGTCAACAACACTTTGTACACTTCTTCTCGTGTTATCTTTAATTTTCAAACCCAAAAGTTGGGGTTTTTTTTGGTCAACAAAAACTCGTTTTTGTATATTTCTATTCCTTACAATTCGTTTACTTGACTTGTGATATATATATATTACACTGCGGTGAGCTTGAATGAACGTTTATCTCCCCTCAAAAACAAATTTTGTTGATTTTTTTTTGTTTGTTTCTGTAGTAGCAAACTAGCAATTAATAATTATCACGGTCAAGGTTATTGAGATTTAAATATTTAATTTAAAATTGAATTAGTTATATTGTAAAATAATATTTCGAATATATAAAATATTCTTATGTCAAGTGTCAAATTGAATTAGGTTTTTAGAATTGGTCATACCTGTTACCAGTAGTCTTGTGATGAAAACTACTCTGGAAAGCTGGATTTTGGTCAAGTCACTTCTTTTAAGAAGAATTTTTGTGATCATTATAATTGAAATCTGTTTTATCCATAAACGTTAAGAGATATTCAAAAGAAAGAAAAGAAGCGTAAATTTCATAATTTTCATTTGCCTAAGTTGGGTCCCACTTTACCCACTTAACATATTTATAAGCCATTTTCATGAAAATGGATCACAACACAGCATGCACATGCAAATCAACCAATAATTCTTTAATCGAAATCCAATATATATCGAGTCAAAAAGAGTCATTAAAAATGGACCCCCAAAAAAAACAAAAACACTCTATTACACCAATTTCTTATCATATCCCATTAAAAGAAGAGACGTTTCACATGCCCACAATCAACTCAACTCTCCCATATGTATTGTTCTTAATTATTATTACTTTCAATTTTGTGGACCTAATTAAACACTGTACCGTTTCTTCTCCATTACATGCACGCACTACGTCAAAATTTCTATGATCTCTATCTTCTTGCTTTTGTCTCACTTTTCATACTCATTATTTTTTTTTGGCTATGAAGTGGGAATTTGGGGTATTCTTTCTGAATTTATGTATTATATATAGGTTGAAAGTACTAATTTGTTTAGGCCATATATGATGGAATATCGAATAAAACCCTCATAATTGTTGTATGTCAACGGTACGGAATAAATTCTGTATTGCATACACTATATAAAAATATAGAATAATTATAAACAAGGCTTGATATTGGAAGCATTTCAGAGCATCTTTAATGGTTTAGCTAAATGTATTAGCTCTATTTGCCACATAGATTTTTCTAGAGCTAAATAGTTAAGCAACTAGCTTAATAGAGCCAATTTGCTTAGATTTGCTTAACTAAATCAATGGCCAATATGCAAAACAATGGTTAAGCAACTAGCTAAACATTTTTTATATTTACAACCAAATCCCTACAATTGTTAAGCAAGAAACCATTAAAGATGCTCTGATGACGTTGTTGATATGTCTCAAGTCTCAACCAATATACACACCTAATACTAAACTAAACTAAACTTAATCAAGGAGTAAAATTGTATGCTTGTGTGCATATATAATTATTACTTATATATAAATAAACACACACGCACATATATATATATATATATATATATATATATATATATATATATATATATATATATATATATATATATTGGCACGTCTTTTCGACCACCACACATTCCAAGTTGGCGTTGCGTTATTCCCTACTGTATGTTTATACTCTAAAATATTGTCCGTATCTAACTTTTATCCTTGGAACAAAGAAAGAGAAGAAAAAATAAGAGAGAGCATATATGGTTTTGATTAAAGCAAAGATATAGTCTATACTACATTTAATAAAGATTAAAAAAAATGTAGATATGGATAAGTGTCAGCTATATATAGACCGGGTTTCAGCAGAGGCTCCGACAAAGCTCAAAGCTTAGATTCTCACACCCAAAAGTATACATATTTTTCCAGTGCATAGGAAATTTATCATGTGACTAGATTATTACATAATCAGAAGATATATTTACCATCATATGTTTAACAGTTTTCTTATTTATATGTATTTCTATGTATATATCCAACAACTACAGATAAAAAGTAAGAGACAAATCAATGGGTTTGTCACATGTTTTTGGCCATATTGAAATATTTGACCTCACATCTTTTTGAAAGAAAGAAAAGAAAAAGAAAAACTGTTTTTACCTTTTCTTTTATTATATAAATATATTTTTCTCATTGTTCCAAAACGTTGTTCTTGTTCTTCTGGCCTTTGCATTACTTTTTTGTATTATTTGACCCTAAGATGAAAGAAACTGTTCCTCATTTTTAGAGACTATGAAATTGTTTCTCACGACTTTTTATTAGTGCATATAATTGTTTTGACATTGCGTGGGAAACTATATGAACAGTGAAACAGTGGAGTCATCATGAGTCATGACTATTTTTTAGAATTAAAGTATAGGGCATTTATACATAAATTATATTAATTATAGCATCTACAGTTGGGCTAATTTAACATTTAAGTATTTCATTTATATTAACTAGTTGATGCTTGATAAATTTTATTTGTAATTTGCATTGTAAGTGCGACATTATTTTATTGTTTTTTTCATGCGAATTTTTTTTTTGTTTGTTTACAATATCATGGTAAATATATACACAATGATCATCATTATTACTATATGTTATAATAAAATCACTTTTATTATTATTATTTTTGAAGGGATAAATATGTCAGTTATTTTTCAAAAAGCGTTACGTTATGATGGGATAAAGAAGTGGAAGGAAAATAAATAAAACAAGAGAGACATGAATTTAATTAATTTGAAAAATTACTGTTGGCAAAGCCAAAAAGCAGTACCTTTTGTTTTTTATGGGCTCTATAAATTCCCGAAGCTTTCATTCCTTTGCTTATTTGCACTAGAAGTAGAACACACAAACCAACCAAAAGTCTCTCTCTCTCTCTCTCTCTCTCTCTCTCTCTCATGGCGATCTTGACTTTGTTTCACCAACTCTCTTCTGTGTCTCTTCTTGCTCTTTATCTTGTATTTCTATGGACTTGTTTGTCACCAACAAACGCAAACGTAGAAGGTAAGCATGAATACTATATAAGTATATCTCTTTTTGGCTGTTCTTCATTTTGCACCTAGACATGTAGATAGCCTAATATATATGAAGAGAAGGGGCAAAAGTGCTAAGAAAGTAGTATTTGGGGGGTGTGAATGCAAATAAACAGGAGATGCTCTGTACGCGTTGAGAAGAGCAGTGAAAGACCCAAAGAAGGTGTTGGAGAGCTGGGATCCAACTTTGGTCGACCCTTGCACTTGGTTTCACGTCACTTGCGACTCCGAAAACCGCGTTACGAGACTGTAATAATTTTTTTTTTTTTTTTTTTTTTTGCAAATTTATCTGATCATAATTAAATTAAGCAGGGTTTGTCTTATATTGATATATTTTTATTAAAATGTTCAGAGACCTTGGAAATGCAAATCTGTCCGGGAATCTAGTTCCTGATATAGGGAAGCTTGAGAGACTTCAATACCTGTGAGTACTATCGTATCAGAATCTTTCAAAACATTTATTTCAGCTTTTATTATAAGTTTTGGTATTTCTTGCAGTATTATTGACTTGGAAACTTATGCGATAGAAGTCCAAAAAAAAAAAAAAAAAAAATTGAGAAACAAATAACACAAGTCTTTTTGTTTTCTAGTTAATAAACAGTGAAGACGAAAATGATTTCATTAATGATGAAGCCGATTGTCTCACCAACCCCAACGGCCATAACTAATGCCCAATATATATATACTATGCATTATTGGATATTGAGATTTGAGATCTAGCTAGCTTCTAATTAATACACATGTGTTTTAAATAATGAATTTTGGGCATGATATTGATTGATATTGTTACTATTGCATTTGAGTAATGAATTAACTGTGGGTTTATTTGACACAAAAAAAAAAAAAAAAAAAAAAGAGAACTGTACAGGAACAAGTTGGTGGGTCCAATTCCAAAAGAATTGGGAGGACTAAAAAGCCTTGTGAGCTTAGATCTTTATCATAACAATCTCACATCCAATATCCCATACACAATCTCCAATCTCTCAAATCTCAAGTTCCTGTGAGTTTCTCTCTTTAATTACATGCTAAATGACAAATCTAGTATAATATGGTAATTAATTATATTAATCTCACGTGAACATGTATGTTTATGCAAAAACAGGCGATTGAATGGGAATCGATTGAGTGGAAAGATTCCAAGACAGCTGACTAAGCTTGCAAACCTGAAGATCCTGTGTGTCTCCTAATCCCATATCTCACTAACTATGCTCTAATGATTATTATTATGATATTATCACATATCTACGAGACTGTTAATTGACATGGCTTTGTTGATGCAGTGACGTGTCCGACAATGATTTGTGCGGTACGTTTCCAACTGTGGGTTCTTTTGCCAAGTTCTCAGAGGAAAGGTAACACTTGATTACTAAAAACGAATTCAAATCTTTATATTAGTCAAAGTACGAAAAAGAAAAAGAATATAAATAAATAAAAGGAAAGCTAATTGATTTTGATGCTCGATTTGTGGGTTTGTGTTTTAAAGCAGTTTCAAAAACAACCCACGATTGGAAGGTCCAGAGCTGATGGGATTTGTGAGATACGATGGTGGAGGAAGCTGTTAATAACAAATGTAACATTTGATATTTGGGACAACAAAGGGTTGTTATATGTAATAAATAGTTAATATATTGTATTTTTCTTTGGTCTTTAAAAAGAGGTCACTCACTGAGTTGTGGAGATTGGTTTGTACTCACGGTCTTAGCTTCACTTGTACACATGTTTAGAATGCGTAGTTTGCTTGGCTTGTATACCCTAAAATCTCTAGACCCATTAATTAAAGAAGTTTAGCTAGGGTGTGGTTTTAATATTCTATCGATGGTCAAGTTTGATTTTGTAATTCAGATCTTACTTATTGTCATCCCTAACTAATACCTATTCGAATAGTATGACGAATATTTTTAGAAAGAAAATGACCAAAATGACCTTTACACTCTAGAGGGCGAGAAAACACAGAATTTGGTGGGATGAATGCATACATGAACGATGATCAACGATGTTCCATCTTGATCAACGGAGTTACACAACATATCGAGAAACATCTAGAATTTTCAAATCGGGAGATTCGATTGCAAATCAAGGAGAGAAGGATCATCGGGTGGATCTTTTGATGAGCACACACACAAGTTTATGTTGCCATATCCATCGAGTTTGGGACCCACGATGGTGGAGATCGCGGTGTAGGAGTCGGGGATTGATTAACCTATTTCTATTGCATGATTTTCACAAATATGTATATACCATCTTTAAGTTATGTGTCATGCATTTGTGAAGATTTTTTTAAAACAATTAGAGGGAGGGAGCGATTAGGCAAATGATCGTATCGAGTTTGACTTAAGATCAACAAGATATCCGACCTTGTTAGAGAGTATGTGAGTAATGCCCGATTAAGGTGAGATTGTAATTGTGATAGAGCTAGGGCAAGAAAGAGCCTTCAATCCAAAGCTACTATCATGAATGTGTAATGAGCTAAAATTTGTGAGAGAAGCGTGACTAGAGGATTTTTAAGCTTTTTTCCTTCTTTTTGTTATTTTAAAAGTATGATTACTTTGAAGATTTTTTCTCATTATTAATTCAGAATGCTTTATTCTATTTTCATGACAACAAATGTCATGAAAAATATGCACTTAATGACAAATATGTTATTTAAAAACACTTGTTCTAAATGACAATTGTAATCATCAAAGTGAAATAAAACATTCTTATGAATAATGTGGAAAAGTCTTCCAATTAGTTATCTAAGCACAATGCAAAAAATAATAAATAAATAAATAAAATTTATAGGGAGTTGCTAGGAAGGCTTCTTGTTCCAACAAGCCTTTTTTTTTTTTTTTTTTTTTTCCACTCTTTCATATACTAGAAGATTTATACGCTCTATGTATCAATAAACTAAAAACAACGTTGGAGAAAGCAAAGAACCTTTGATACCAATAATTTGAAGTTTTATCCATTTGTTGAATAAATTATTCAAAATAACAAATGATAAGATAATTAAATTCAAGCTTTTGGTCCAGGGCCTCCAAACATTACAAGGTGCTTAATATTACCGATATCATAAGACTCTTGCACATAATAGGCTTCCTCATAAGCTTCAAATGCGACGGTATATTCAGGATCCTCTAATTTGCCAGCATCGTTGACCGTCGTGATATTAACACAATACGCATCTTGTTTTAAGTCTTCGCTAGGAAATAAGCCAGATCCCATCTCAGGACCGCTCTCGCCACGCGTACACTTAGCTTCGCCTCCCCATTCGACGTACTCAGCAGCGTCAGCTAACTCTGTCCCAAATATCTCTCGTGGCCAATACCCGATTTGTACTTCGTTTTTGCCAAATGATAACCACCATTGCCCTAATAATTCCATCTAAAAAAAAACGATGACATTAAGATTATACATAAAGATTAAAAAAAAAAGGAGAGGGAGATTTATATTGATCTTTAGGAAGGCAACATGTACGAGTAAGGTTGAGTACGCCAAAATCGTTATCTATATCCACCTCAAAATTTTACTTTATATTCGTACTCGTTTAGCCGTTAATAATAATAATAAATTAACTAAACAACAAGCAATGTATCTAAATAATCAAATGTTAAAAAATTCAATGCAAATAAGATTTGTTATAAGTTATTCCATTTTTTTATAATATGTTATCTGTTTTATGTAGTTGAATACAAATATATATTTACATAATAAATTAATTTTTGTGGGGCTGGGTACCGGGTATAGAATGGCGATTACATTATCTATACTTGGAATTATTTAGAACATATTATTTAAATCGGATAACAGGTCGACAAACAATTAATAATTGGTAAAATTGTCATCCTTATGAATTTGCAACTCAATCATTCTTTTTTTATTTGTCTCATGAATGTCTCTATGAAAATAGATTGTAGAGTTAATCCAAGTCACAAAAATGAATCGTCCTATCCACAATGCTCTAATTTTTTTCTTCTTCTTCTCTTCTTTTTGTGAAATCTTGGCTATATTATTATCTTTATTATATTAAAAAAAATACATGCAAAATAATAATTGGTGGGGGTATATATTATTACCCGATGAATGTAAACGTCGATGTCAAAAATGCTTCCATTGATAGAGGAAACAGGTTGCATAACAGTACCAAGAGGAATATCAGGGTTGACTTGGACAAATTGGCCGCAACTTGAATCATAACATGACGAAGATTTGGTCTTCGATGATCGGAGATAGATAACGAGAGAGATAAGCATATATATTAGTAAAAATAAATAAATAAATAAATAGATAGATAGATAAATGTATGATGTATCAAATCAAAGGGGACTTACATGAGTATATACGTATAAACGCGGCTTAGTATCGCCGCCATACGCACTAGGATTTACCTGAAAATATCGTAATACATAATATTAAAGAAGTAATTTTCTTTGTTTAAAGAATAAACATGAAAACTCAACTCAATATATAATATTTTAAATCTAGGTCTCTCATATCAAAATTTATCTTGCAAATTGGAAGAGATGAGAGACCAAAGAAGTAAAGCATAGAAATTAGTAAAATACAAACTTAATATTTCTTAATAAATGAGTAGTATTTTAGAAGCTATGAAAAAAAATATATATATAATATAGAGTTAGATGATAGGAAGGAATTAATTAATTACCATCCATCCAGCTTCTAAAGTCTCATTGTCATTTCCTAAAGCCATAAGCGCAGAGCTGCGTTGAGTCGGAGAGACTTTTGGGGCATAAACACTCATTGTCGTTTTACCTCCGTAGTGTCTCTTGTCCTTTGGGCTCGTTGTGCGAACCACCGGTCTCTGTATTATACATTTATTACATACTTCGGGAACTAATACGAAGATAAAACTCTAATAGGGACTAATTTGAAATTTTTATAAAAAAAGAAAAAATTTCAACCATAGTAAAATAAAATACATTGAAATACGTACATACACCGCGTCACCCTCTTCCAAGATACGATATTTTTGTGAATAATTTTCTTTTGTAATTCTCCGAATCGGAACCGTTCCCATCGGACATCCACCGTCCGGAAGCCCTACTATCCCGGTCGGAAATGACTTTGAACTCATCTGCTAAAACATATAATTTTGTACGAATTTACTAGCGTAAGATTATATTATTTGTTAATTATGAAATTAATAAAATAATCAACAAACCTTATACTCGTATGTGTGGTTTTTCATTAAAGGGTTATGAAAAGCTGGTTGTTTGTAGAAGTCCACGCAATCATACGAATCTCCAAAGTACTGCAGCGAGTAACAATTGTTCATTGTAATTATTCGTGGAAATATGAAACAATTAATGTATTAAGATATGTATGACCACGTAACGAATATATACGTACTTGTATTGTCTTGACCGATGGCTTATTCGAAATCTTGCGCTGCTTTTCAATATTTGACTCTTGTTTCAATTTTAAATTTTTTCTAGGAAGTTCTTCACACTTGATGCAATTGAACAATAAAAGCTCAAAAGCAAAAGCTACAATAATCATCTTGATTCCCATGATTCAATACGCGACCTAATCGGAGAATATATAAATACAGTTAAAGATTTTGCGAGATCCCATTTTCTGTATTTTTGATAATTAGTACCACATGCGAAATTAAAAAAAAAAAAATCGTATTATAAAATGTGTTATCGTGATTTTTGTCCCAAAACCATCACAGAAATGAGACGGAATTGGGATCTCTGTTTAGCACTATTTGATACCATTTTTTGACTGAAAACATGAGAATATTTTTTTAAAATTGCATTCATGATTAAAATAAGAGGAAAAAAAATAATATGAGAAATATGAGAATCTCGGAACTGTGAAATATGATACTCAGAATTCCGATACTGTGAAAAATGGTTCCGGGATTTCCCGATACCATTTTTGACGGTTTCGAAAATCTCATTTTTCGCAAAAATATAAGACGAGACCAAAGAATTTCATTTTTCGGGCTCCACATGAACAACTTTATACACGGTCAATTGAGAAATTGTTAAATTTTCAAATCGAAGAAGAAGAAAAAGAAAAGGTTGAAAGCCTTCTTGGATTCAGCAAAACACGGTATTGGTCATGATGTAGAGGAAATTCAGTAAAACCAAACATTTGTTATTTCAAAGAAGAAAAAAAAAAAATTCGTGATTCACGTACCACGCTCAATGATCTTCGAAACTCGTTGAATCGGATTCAATAACAAGAAGTCAGGCAACAAAATTTGATAATTGAAAGTGTTTTCTTTCTTTTGGCTGCTAGAAACTCTTACAAACTAATATAATGAAATTAAATGTTAGGAAAAAACCCTAAGTGAAAAGAAACGACAAATAAGTAATCGTAAAACGACAAATAAACTTTTGAAAAGTGTCCACACAATTTTTGTAGGCCAGAAAATCTAGATGGGGATGAAGAGCTTTAGTTCGACATGTTATACATTTTATATAGAGATTTATTGTCGCAACAATATCCCCTCATTCTACACAGCGATCAATACGCGATAATATACTAATTAATTTCCGATATATGATAATGTAAACATTATAAGATAATCATTAGAAAGGAACATGGAAGTTCCTGAAGTAGAAAAGAATTACATTAAGTTATTAAAAACAGAAGCAATATTATTCTTTCATTTATGAATAAGATTTACATGTTCATCATCGTGCATATATCTATTTGGAAAAAAGAAGAAGCAATATATCATTGAATCCAAATGATAAAGGCTTTATCTACAATTGTTTGCCGTCTTTGGAGATTTTTTAGAGTAGGCGTTTCTCTTAAAAACTGATTCTGTATTTAATTTTTGGATTTTACCCCTCTCTTTAATGCATATGCTAACTATATCTAAAAACAAAAACAAAAAAACAAAAACAAAAAAAAAAATTATCTTATAGACATAAAGCGAGAAATTCTAGAAAATGATACCTATTATATCTAACATTTTATCAATACTAAAGCACAGATTTGAATAATAAATTTAAGAAGATATGAATTAATTTAATTTTCAAACTTTTCTACATAATAAAGACTTGTGGTCATGCTAATTGATTTCCTATACATGATAATTCATATTAATAATTCACGGGGAAAAAAACACCAGAAAAGACAACGCTCCAGTTCATGAAAACACCAAATTTCATGAAAATACAATGGTCCAGTTGCTAGATGTGTGGAGCCTAATCGGTCGCCGAACTGATGAGCTGAAAACCGGTGCCAAGGTGACGGACTAAAAATCTTTCGCCGATGATGTACGAATCGATCTGCGCTCAAGTCGACGTGGAGTTTTGAAAGGGGGTGGTAAACGCCCTTCCCGAAGGTCGTAGGGAGTAGAGCTCCGTGGGCAAAAATCTTATTGTAAGGTTTATTAGTTGATGGAATTTTGAAAATTTCAGAAATATCTGTTAGCTCTAGTGTTTTCCCTATAAATAGGTCGTGCGTCGATATTCTTCTTAGAATGCAAGAGAATTGTAAATACATTTACTCCCGATTTGGGTTTTAGTGAAAATTTACAACGGCAAAGTGGACATACATTTCGTATTGAAAGTGAACCACTATAAATCTGTGTGTGCTATTTTTGTTTTTTGCAATTTTGTTTTCTGATTTTAGGTCGTATTTGTGTGTCGAATCCTAACACCAGTTCATGAGAATACCAATTTTTTTGAATTGGTCTTAAAAGATTCTGTTCGTTTTAAATATTGGACTACAGTTTAGATGGGATTGGACCAACTCAAAAATTTTATATTATTATTTTAGTTTTGAAATTTTTTTTAGCCAAAGACTATATATCGCACACAATGTAGAGTCAATGTGTACAAAAATTTATACCGATGCTATGGATGGATAAACCAGAGAAATTGTCTCAAGTACCACAATTAGATAAGTTTTTTCCAATTTCTCAGCAAAAGTTTAATTTGGCCAAAAATACTACTAAATCAGTTGTACATGTACAATTTTATCCTCAACAATTTATGTCAATATACGTATAAAGTCATTTGCTAATCAATCTCGCAAAATAGGAAACTTGCAAGAAATACAATTCTGCACGATGACTAGATATCTCAACAAATTTTTTTTAGCGCATCAACCGTATACTTTCAATTGATTATATTGTTTGAGTTAATTATATTAATTCTTAATCTAATTATTTTAAAACTTATGACAATTTATTTTATTTAAGATATTTTTTTAGTTAGATTTATAAATAAAAATATATTATAACTTAAATGGTTTAAATCAGACCAAATCAGGCCGGACCGAATTCGCTGAAAAAGTTTGATCCGATTTCATTTTTTTTATTTGGTCTGGTCTGATCTCAATTATTCAATTTGTTTATAATGGTTGGTCCGATGAGAAGGCCGATCTCAAATTGAATCAGACCGTGCATTCGGTCCATACTCCCGATAATAAGATGTAAAATATAGGCCGTGAAAAACCGAAACAATATAAATATATGACATGAAAAAACAAAACAATCTTTTTATTTTATTTTAAATAATTAAAGTTTATTCATAATTTGAGACACAAATTACCGAAAATTAAAGTTAAAATTTTGGTCCAGGACCTCCAAAGCACACTAGATGCTTAATATCGCCGTGGGCACCATAGTCTACGGCGACATAGGATTTATCATCATCGTTGACGGCGACGGTATTCACAGAATCCTCAAACTGAAGAGCTTCGTTTACCGTCGCGATATTGATGTGATATGCATCGTTCTTGATGTCCCCGGTCGGAAAATGGCCAGACCCCATTTCCGGGCCGCTCCGACCCGTCTCAGCCAAAACTTCGCCGCCCCATTCGACGTATGTCGCGAAGTCAATCATGTCCGTGAACATCTCGTGCGGCCAATACCCGATTTCCGTCTGATTCTTCCCAAATGATAGCCACCATTGTCCAAAAAACTCCGACTAAAATAACATCCACAAAAATTAGGGAACATAAAGTTAATTGTTTTTGTTTTCAAAGGATCAAATTTAAAAAATCATATAATTTTAAAATTGAAAATATAAAAATTGATAAAAAAAAATTCGAGGACATTTGCCCGGTCGTGTGGCTCCGTCACTTCATGTTACTATAATTATTATTAATTTTATAGTAAAACTCAAGATAATTAATAATATTAAGCGGATTAGATTACCCGATGAATGTAAAATTCGGTGTCATAAATTTCGAGACCGGCTTTAGAAAATGGGTGAATAACAGCACCAAGAGGAAGACTAGGGTTGACTTGAATAAACTGCGCGCACATGTTATCAAAACATGCTAGTTGTTTGTTCTGCAAGTAAGTTCAGAAAATAGATATTATCATAGATAATGAAGGATTATTACCTAAATAATATCAATTAAATAGTATCTGTATCAAATTAGAGGGGACTTACTTTAGTATGTACGTATAAACGTGGTCGAGGATCGTAGGCAAACATGACTTGGCTTACCTGATAGATATATAGCCAATAGTTCAAAACATATTAATGTATACATACAAATATTAGTGTTGAATATGCAACTTAATTTTTGACGCAATGGGAATAGATGAGACGAGAGACACCAAAAAAAAAAAAACAAAAAAAAAAAAAAAAAAAAACAAAACTTAATAGATATACTAATTACCGTCCATCCAGCTTTAATCTGGTCAACACCGTTTCCTACGCTAATCACTGCAGCGCTGTATTTGTGGGGCCCACTAACAGAGATATTGGGGGCATAGACGCTCGTCGTTGTTTTGGCTCCGTAGTACTTCTTAGGATCATCGCCGGTTCGTATCACTGCTCTCTGTAATTTTATAAATTACCTTTTATCATTCCATATTTACATCATTCATTTTGTATACTTGCTGCATGGTTGCACTTGGGTCAAACTTTAGATATGTACGTCAATAAATTTTTTTATTTAATAACATCTATAATACATCTAAGTCAACTGAATTTATTGACATATATATATATATATATATATATATATATATATATATATATATAGGAGGCCTACTAATATATTTATCTTTATTGTGTTTTTGTATGATTTTGAGAATTTTTTTTATTTTACTCATACTGGTTTAAATTCCAAAAAAAAAAGGTGAAAATTTTATAACTAATTTAAAACATGCGTTACTTTTCATATTTAACTCAAATTTTCAAAATATATCACTAGTAACCGTTTTTATTTTTTTAGACAAAAATACCCTCATGTTTCATAAATTTAGTCAACAATTAATGAAATATGATCACCAACTATTGAAATTTTGTCAACAACTATTAAAATTTGGTTAACTGTTCTTGAAATCTGGTTAAATGTTCTTAAAATCTGGTTAAAATTTATTGAAATCTAGTCAATAATTATTGAAATATGGTCAACAACTATTGAAATTTGATTAACTGTTATTGAAATCTGATCAACAACTATTGAAATCTGATTAACTGTAATTAAAAGCAGTTATTTATTAGAATTAGAGGATTCAACATCTAATATTGAATAAGGTTACGAAAAACGGTTACTTTTGACTATTTCCAGAAAAAAGAAAAAAAAATGACTATCATCACTAAAATAAATATATACGTTGGCAAAACAACAATGGGCTCAAAATGTGCATTTTTTGTTGAAAAATCTTTTAATTTCAAATTGGGCTAAAATGTGACAAAAAATGTCAAGGCTCGAAATGCAGAAAAGACAAAAGAACAATTATAAATAAGAGCAAAGTACAAACGTACATATTCCTTATCGGCCCAATAAGGCGGCCCATTTGCAGTTGGCCCATTTGTAATTCTCTTTATCGGAACCGTTCCTTTCGGACATCCTCCATCCGGTAGCGGCACTATCCCTGGATTTTCCCTCGGAAAAGACTTCGAAATCCTCTGCCACACGTATTTATCATATTCATTATTAACTATAAATCATCTATGTTGATTTGAAAACTATTCGTGTTCAACAACGCACCTCGTGATGAAATGTGTGGTTTTTCAATAAAGGATTTTTAAGGGCGGGTTGTTCGAAGAAGTCCACGCAATCGTACAAATCTCCAAAGTACTTTTTAGCGTGACCGTGCACATTATATATAATTAGTCGTAGGAAATGAAGACATATATTTTTAATACAATCAACATATAAAGATAAATGTATATAACCACGTAACAAATACGTACTTTCATTGTCTTTTCATTTTCCTTCTCTTGCTTTGGTTTTAAATTTTTCCTAGGAATTTCTTCACACTTTATACAGCTAGACAACATTAGCTCGAACGCAAAAACTAGCATAATCATCTTGATTCCCATGATTCAATACGCTGCCCATTGAGAGAACATTTAAATGATCAATTGAGTAATTTTTACAATTTGAAAAGAAGAACAAGAAGGACAATATGGGGTTATGATGCAGAGAAAATTCAATAAAATAAAACACAAAAATCACGATTGTTGATCCGCGTACCAATACAGTTCAATGATCTTCAAAACCTATTGAATCACCCACAAGAACAAGAATTAAAATTCATGAAGTATTTTCTTTCTTCCGGCGGCTAGAAACCCTCACATAAAAAAATGAATCTCAATTAAATACTGTTCAAATAAACCCTAAGTAAAAAGAAATGACAAACTAATCATAAAACGACAAATAAAATTTTGGGACCTTAAAATGGATATTGGACAAACTTGACCTCATTTTAAGTGGTAGACTTTTATGTTCCTTTTCGATTTTTTTTTTTTATTTTATCAAACTTATATTCAAATCAAATGTTTAGTTACATGCAAATGTAGTTTATGAATGAGAGCACGACACAAAATGTAGTTTTTGTATATGTGGTTTACAAAAATTGTCTTAATGACAATACATTTAGATCTTGGGAAGAGATTTGATAGGTCTTAAAATTTACCTGTGATTATATTAGTGTAGAACCTCTACCATGAACTCCGATCACGGCGTATCAACTAATTAGGCTGAGCATTGTACGTGTCATATATAGTTGTGTTTATATAGATATTTCACAATAACAATTCATATATAGACTTTTCAAGTAACGATGTCCACTCATTCTAGATAAAACTTATTAAAAACAGAAGCAATCTTTTTTTCATTTATGAATAAGATTTGCATGTTCAATGATCATGATGTATTTATCTATTTGGAAAGAAGAAGAATCAATATTTCATTGAATTCCAAATGAGAAAAGCTTATATCCAATAGAGAGGTATTTCTCATATTGACTGATTCTGTATTTACTTTTTTGGATGTTCTCCATTCTATGATTTTGTGACGCTAATTATGGTTTAGTTTTCAAGCAATAATTAATGCATATGACTACTAAAAGCCAATAAAAAAATCGTGTTTGAAAGACATAAAGCGAGAATTTCTAGAAAATGGTATGAACTATATCTAAAAGCGTAGCAATATCAAAGCACAGATTTGAATAATGCTAATTAAATACTAAATACTTGTGTGATAAGGGATAATATACCTTTTATGCTGTGATTTATTAGGGATAATCTCGGTCTTCATCAACATGTACTTACTTTTTTTTTTTATATGTATAAGGGATAACCTTGGTCTTGATCACCGCGCATTTAACGCTCTATCTGTTTCTCGAGATTCTGCGATGTGAGACATAAGTGTTCGAAGTTCTGATGGTCAAATTCATAATATTGGTTATGGTTATAGTTGCTATGATCCGTTATAATATCCTATCTTGTTCCCGTATGGTGAAACGGGTTGGCATGTTTATGTTGGTTGTGCCATAAGCGGATTAGTTCATAATCTAAATTTTTACCATCTTAATACGACATTAACATTTTAGGATTCCCTTTCTTAGTATAATTTTAATTTATCGACATTGTATATACTTCTCGGTTTTTTGTACCTAAGCTTATTTTTGGCTTCTCACTTATATACTGCGAGGAGAAATAAACCTATACGATATATTGAGGATTTAGTAGCGAAGTTCTTCATTTCGCTAGATCTCGCCGATATACCTACTAACACTGCGGAGTCAAAGAATCCGAACTTGAAGGATTCTCAGTTTGGAGTTTGCGTTTGGAACGACACCAACGATTAATTTCAGCTGGTTTATTACACTTGCTGGCAATTAATTACTCTAGGAAGGAAAAAAAAAGTCAAGAATTGGACTAAGAACAAAAGAAATTATTGGGTAAACAATGTGCCTTGTATTATTTACATTAACCAGAGGCTGTATAGGAAGTTAGGATCAAAACTATGTGGCAAAATGTGATTCACTCACTCTCACTTGAACTACCCTTACATATCTCACCTTGATTGCTGCTTCATCTACACACAAAAAAAGACACATAATTAGATAGAAAGAAAAAGAGAGTGAAAGTGACATGAATGAATGTTTGAGGAATCAGAGCAGTAAATATATATACACATTACCCAAAACCAGCTTAGTTATTATTAGAAAGGGTAATCGGCGACAAGGGAGGCGAAGAAACAAGATCAAGATCTCCCGCGGGTCTCGACAAAGGAATGGACAAACTCCGAGGAGGCTTCGGCAACGGAGGCTTCGCCGGCGGTTTCGAAGACGATTGAAGCAAAGGACCCGAAGAAGAAGAAGAAGAAGGAGGCCTAGGCAGTTCGTGAAGCTCGCTGATCTTCGGAGACGATGACGCGATAATCGGAGGCTTCGGATTCCGAAGAAGCGGGCCCGAGAAAAGTTGAGCGTTGTGGGCGGGCCAGGGCTTGGTCGTTATCGGGCCCGAAAAGGCCTGTCTTTTGATCTTCTTTGGATCCGAACCGCCCATTTGGTCGTACCTCAAGTACGAAGGAGGCGGGCGAGGATGGTTGCTCTCTTTCAGGATCTTGTCGTACATCTTCGGCTCCAACGGCGAAGAGTGCCAAAGATTCTGAGTCCGCTCGCTCAAGCTGCTCGGATTTCCTGACCCGATCGCCCGACTCTTCGCATCCGCCGGAGTCGGAAGAACGTACGAGTGGAACTTCCTCGGCTCGGATCGCCTCGCCTTCTCGCCGAGATCCGTCTTATTTTCGCGCTCGGCCGTGATCGGCGCCGATTGGGAGATCGTCTTCTTGCTCATAATGACCGGAAACGAATTCCTAATCTGCACCGGCGTAAACAACAAGCTCGTGTATCTTAATCGACTAAGAGACGAAGAGCGCGTAATTTTTTTTTCTTTTTGGATCCAGTGGCGCTATCTAGCCATATGAAATGTTAGAAATTTTGAAATAGCCAACGTTTCGTTAATTTTTTTGTAAATAGCCCATGTAAATCTAACGCAGAGTAAATTTCTAGTAAATGTGGCTATTAAAACATTTTAATAGCCAAAAAATTTATAAAACATTGGCTAAAAACACAAACGCTTATGTGGCTTATATCGCTAAAATTTTGTTTCTTTTTTTTTTCTGTTTTGTTTACCTTGTCATGATGATCTTCGGTCTTTCCGACTTTGGGAAATGTTAAGTCCACCTGATCAACCTGAGCGACGAAATTGGATCCATTTTCGCAAATGATCAAAATTTCAAATCATGAAGGGAAGGCCAATATAGGTGTCTTCATAGAGCAAAGAAGACAAACCTCCATAGAGTTTGTGGGTATAGGAACATCTCGGCCTTGATCGTTCTGCGCGTAGTCAAAGCTTAACTCTCCAGCGTCGTTGGAATCGAAGCTATCATCGTCGTCGTCGTCGTCGCTGTCGTAGTCATCGAAGTCATCCGTATCGTCGTCTTGAAGTCCGCCAAATTGATACTCAATATGGTGTTGTTCCGTCACCGATTTCACTTCTGGCTCCACCGCATCCAGCGAATTACATGCCTTCCTAAAGAAGCACAACTATTTTTTTTTTTTTTAACGAAAACGCAATCATTAGTTAAACTCTTGGTAAAGAAGAAAATGGACATTTTGCAATTATAAAAAAAAAAATAAAAAAAAATTACCTGAGCAGCGTGGTGACGGGCTGCCTGAGTGAGAAGGCTTCTTGACTGACCTTGCTTCAGAGACTTCAACCGGAAAATGAAAAGTGTCGCCTCTTCGTCGTACTCATCGCGAGCTATTTCCAAATGCTGAGTCGTATAAGTCTCTCCTTTCCCGCTTCTCGGCCTCCCTTTTTCTCTTACCCTCGCTTTCACGTACTCGTACACCTTTCTGTACACAATGCCATAAAACGATTAAAACCCGACCTCGATCAATCAATTGCGTTCTATCGAAATAATAATGCAGCTACGTGATTGTATACCTTTTTTCATCAGCTCGTCGCTTCATCTCCTGGATCAGAAGACCATTACACAATGAGTACATAAAACAAAATCTAGAAGATAAATTAAGATGCTTGATTCAACACAAACGACGCAAACCTCGACTGTGCGAAGCTCGTTAAGAAGAGACTCCGAAGGCACTGTAATCGTCCGAGAAATATTGGAGCGCTGTAACCACGGGAAAAAAAATAATGCATATTAATAAACTAATAAAAATAAAATAAAAATAAATAAAAAAATCAGAAAGAATGTTAAAAAAAAATTACATAGGCGTCGACAAGCTTTTGGATTTCGTACTGCACTTTCCCGAGCATCAAAAGGACTCTGCCTGAACCACAACAAGACAACATACCAGCATCATTAATACGATAAAATCAACGACAAACAAAGCTTCGCAATCGAGGACTCTCAAAGAGTGACATTACCGCTATCTTCATCGTCGTTCAGAGCGGTTTTCTCGAGAAGACAAGCACCCATTTCGCGCAACGACTCGGAGAACTCTGCAAGATTTTAATGAACGAAACTTGTAAATTATCAATCACAAAAACCGTGATCGTAAAAGACATTTCATGAGTTGGAAATTAAATGTACCGTATGAGCTATTCACAGTCGCCGCAGCTGCAGAGAGTAAGCTATCATAGCAGTCTCTCATATCCTCCAAATCCTTCATTATTATACAAATAATCAAACCAATTAACACTCACTCAAAACCACACGCACGGAATTTAGCAACATGGGTCAATCTACCTATGCCTATACCTTCCATTTTTATGAAGAAGAAAAAACAACTTAAATTCAACACTCACTACAAACACTCAATTTTGGCACCATGGTCAATCTATATGCGCCTGAAGTTTCTATATTTATTATAACAAAAAACGTAAATTTAACACACTCAAATTTGATAACATGGGTTAATCTACATACGCCTAAAGCTTCAATCTTTATCATAATTAAGTAATAGTAAATATATAAATAAATAAATAAATTTAACACTCAATCAAATACACACACACACACAAATTTGGCAAACATGGGTCGATCTATCGACGCATAAAGCTTCAGTCTTTATCATAAAAAATAAATAAATAAATAAAAAAGGTAAATTCGTGAATAGGTCTCCGTTTACAAATTTCCAAGCGAGGTTTCAACAGACACGTGCATTTTTTTCCGGCAACCAAACAGAGGTAAAGAAAAGGGAAACAATAATAGATAAGAAAGACGTACCTGAGAAGCCTGAGAAAGCTCGTCCAACTGAGGCAAATTTCTGAGATCTCTTCGCTCCTTGTTTTCTTTGTTTCCATGTTTGTATAGCCCTCTCAATTTCTTCAGAGAAGTTCTCATCTTTCCTATATTTTCTATAATCTTTCCACGACCCAATTTTATTTCTTTTATTGGGTTGATTTAGGTGAACCACAAACGAGCGTAGAAGAAGAAGGAAAAGAGCTTCTAGAGTGTGTTTGTAAGCGTTTCTTCTTCATTCAACACAACAGCATTCTTTTTCCTTTGGTCACGTCAGAAGGAACTTAGAATAATAATAATCAATCAAATACCGTTTGCAATAAACCAAATAAATTAAGATATAAGTATGAGAATTCGGCAGGAAATTGAAGCATAACGTATCGTTTACTTTCTATTCAGCAATTATATAAATCGAAACCTTTAACGAGTTTCCTTTTTTTTTTTTTTTTAATGTGGAAAGTTGGCACCGTTGACCAAGCTTTAATTAAGTACTCTCTCTACAGAAAGAAAAGAAAAGAAAAAAAAAAAAAAAAAAAAAACTTATGACATAATAGCTAGATCACAAGTTCACAACACAGCCAAATTATAGTTTCTATTATAAGATATTTTTAGTACTAATATAAGAAAAATGTGCGATAGTCAGTGTTCAAAAAACTATTAAATTAATAATTAATTTTAGAATTTATTATACTCGTTTAAAGTTTGAACTAAAAAAAATGATATTTTTCATTTCCACAAGTGTGAAAATACTGTGAATTTTGTGAAGGAAAAAAAAAATAGCGATGAGAGAGATTTACTCTAAATGGAATTTATTATCCACACACAAGGTATAATTGTTAATTAAAATTCGGTCAAGGCATTGTATGAAAATCTAACATCTTATGAAACCATATTTGTGTGTCGACATAACTATTTCAAATACATTACATAATTGTCTTTTAACGGAAATTCACCCATAAAATATTGATTTAACCGATGGCCTTTGAAAGTTTCTCACTTAAAGGCTGTCAAAGTTCTTTGTTTTTTACTTGTTGCGTATTAAATAAATACTTCGCAATCCATAAATGACTAGAAAATATGGGAATAACAATAACAATAAAATAAAGATGTAATTGAATGGAAAGGAAGAGAGACTTTCTTTTGGTCAAGGAAGCGTGTTTCTTTGTACCAAAGTTTCAACTTTCAAGTGTATTGCTTTGTCAATTTCATAGCACTTATTTGTAAACTCATATGAAACATAGATCAAATTCATGGCTCAGGACCTTCATATGAATTTTCTTTCACAATTTCACACCCAAATACACGTTTACATGTCGTGTCGTCTGCCAAAAGACCTCAATGCCTTTTGTGCCTTACACTTGGGCTATTGGGAATCAATACGTTTGGATGATTTAGTCAAAATTTAACATAATTGGCGGGTAGAAAAATTTATATCAAATTTCACTTTATGAACTAGTGGCCTGTGGGAAAGAATAACACATTTTAAGGTGGGAACAATTCCCACAAGCTCTGTGCATTGAGAAGTACAATTTTATAACCAAATTTAGTCAAACCATTTGTTGCTGGTTAATTATAATAATTAAGTTAAATAAACTTGGCAGCCAAAATGTACAAGTAAATCCAAAATTGAAGTTATCGCGTTTTTTTACCTTCATTATTTTCTGGGTCTCCAGCAATTTATTAATCTAAAAATCAGATTGCGAATGTCTCCCAAATTGAGTCACCATGTTAAAATTATTATAATAAAAGGGAATAAAAAATCATGGGAAGACCATAATAATCACAAGGCAAACTGTTTGCAAGCGGAGATGCAATATAATATCACTTGAAGAAAAAAAAAAATGGCAGCTTGAGAACTACGGTTTATTCTTCAACATTTTCCATAGCCAAAAAGTTAAACAAAAAGAAAAAAACGGAGCCAAAAATTTATCAGTCCCGTCACTGTTCTCTTCCAATTTATTAACCAAGTTCAACTCCGACCCCGTCTCCAATCCAAACGAGAAAAATATACAGCACTTGTATCTCCTGAACGGGAAACGGAATATATTAATCCTATCTCCAGAAAGTAAAATTCCGTTCTGTATAATCTCATACAAAACCAGAATTAAAGTAATTATATTCTTACCAGGTGCGAAGATTCTTGTGACAAAAAAAAAAACAAAAACAAAAAAGACTTAAGCCGATGCAGCCAAAGACCCAGCTCTGTAGCAAGCTCTCTTTGCTGCGCGAACTATATCGTCAACCTGAAAAATTAAACAAACAAAGCAAACCACCAAGAATAAATCCTCAAATTATAAACAATTATTTTTTTTTAATAATAACCAAGCTCTCTTTGCTTCCGAGAAGCTTCTCTTTTCCCAAATAACTTACTAGTCTATAATTACAATATTACGATTTGATTCCTAACAATGTACCTGAGGGAGAGCCATTCTCTCCAAGTTTGCGGCGTAAGGCATCGGAACGTCGGTTCCAGAGATTCTTTCGACCGGTGCGTCGAGATAACCAAAGCTATCCTCAACAACAGACGTGCTGTTCCAAAAATAAATAAAAAAATTTGAAATCATCGATCACATCAGTGGGACAGAGAGAGATTATTAATAAAAGGCGAGTTTTCAAACCAGATTTCGGCACCGACGCCGTGCTGAGGAAAGCCTTCTTCGACCGTGACGAGTCTGTTGGTCTTACGCACCGAGGCGTTGATGGTCGCTCTGTCCAGCGGCCTGATCGACCGCAAGTTAATCACCTGCGCATCGTTTATCGATGGGTTAAAATAAAATTTCAACTCTACGAAATCACACTTTGTACTGTTCTCTTGTTTTCACTGGCGACTTACCTCAGCGCTGATTCCCTCCTTCGCGAGTATTTCCGCAGCCTGAAACCAACCCGTATCCAATTATTTCGGGAATGAAAGGAAAGGTTCGTTGACAAAGCATTTTTTTTTTTTAAATCTCTAAATTTTAACACAGCATGTCATGTGACTTTCACAGTCAACAATACCACCATAAATGCTTTTTTAGGTCAAGTCCTTGAGATTACAATATTATTCACACAGAGCAGTCTAGAAGTTTTCAATATAAAAAGAGAAGCAAGGAATGTCATAAAAGCATCAGAAGGAGAACCAAAAGACAAACCTGTAGAGAAAAGCCAACCATTTTCGAGAAAGCTGTGATAGTCACGTCTTTCCCTTCTCTCTCAATCTACACACCCCATGTCCACATAAACCAAAAATTAAGTAAATCGCAGAGTACAACTCGCTGGATAGCTTCTTCATACAAGTGATGTAAAAACAAATTTCCTCAAAAGGTAAACCTATTATTATTATTTTTATTACCTTAGCCTTTCCAATAGGAAGGCAGAAACTAGAATCCAGAACTTCGGCTGAAACGGGGAACGATTCACCATACCTGAAACCGGAGAATTACGTCAACGGAGAGAGAGAGAGAGAGAGAGAGAGAGAGAGAGAGGTGACTATAGCCAAAATTACTCACAGCAACTCGTTCTCGAGGAAAACAACGGGATCGGGGTCTCTGATGGCAGCTTTGAGCAAGCCTCGAGCATCTTCCGATGAATAAGGAGCCACAACTTTCAGTCCGGGAACGGCACCGAACCATGCAGCGTAACACTATACAAACAGGTTGATTAATTTCCATTAACACACTACTTATGACGGGGAAATAGAAAAAGACGGAAAAGGACACGTGATACGCGTACTTGAGAGTGCTGGGCTCCGACACCAGCAGCGGCTCCATTGGGTCCTCTGAAGACGATAGGCACCGGAATTTGGCCCGCAGACATATAATTCGATTTCGCAGCAGAGTTGATGATATGGTCAATCGCCTTCACAAAACAGACGAGTGAGATACAAATTACAATACGTCTACAAAATTAACACCTAAATATAGCCAAAGTTTATAGGGTGTTCTAGCTAAATAGCCAATTGAAACATGTGGATTTGCAAAATTTACACGTGTATAGTGAAATAGAAAGCCCCAATGAATTGGGATTTCCCCTATGTATAGATCTAAAATTTACTTCTGTTCCTAGACAGGATTTTGAAAAAAAATAGCTAATATTTACACACATGTGCAAGTACAGTGATTAATTGCTTATATACAAGGGTCAAATATTTATTTTCAGCGTCAAAACTTTGGGTATTTTTCTTAAAAAGCTTGAAACTTTGGATAATCAATTAGTTTCGGATATCCGTTTTGTATGGTGATATAATCACAGGTTTCCTAGGCAGAAAATTACAAAACCTAATAGAATCGACAGATTGAGTATTATATGTTATCGAGTCGTTAAACAATAGTTGGACCAACCTGCATTGAGAAGTTAAATGTCATAAACTCGATGACCGGCTTACAACCACTGTAAGCAGCGCCGACTCCGATCCCGGTAAACCCAGCCTGCAATGATTGTCCCAAAAAAACTAGTCAAGCAACGACGTTGGTGAGACTATGGAAGAGCTTAATAGCATCTCTTGACTAACCAAAACAAGAACACTTCAAAAAAGTAAAATTAATAATAATAACCTCTGTGATTGGGGTATCGATAACTCTATCGGGACCATACTTGTCCAAGAGTCCTTTCGAGATCTGCAAAACAAACCGTCAGAGATATGATCGCATTTGACGAATATGAGAATTTAATTCAAAGTCATATCTATTAATAATAAGAAGAAAAAAAAATCAAACCTTGTATGCTCCTTGGTATTGCCCAACCTGGAAATGGAAGGTAAAAATGTCAACACGAGAACAAAAGCTGTAAAGAACTAAGCTTTCCTTTGTTTTTAAGAATGAAATCGATATTAAAATGTCTCGTTACCTCTTCGCCCATTAACAGGACTTTCGGATCGGCAGACATTTCCTCATCAAGTGCAGAGTTAAGAGCATCTCTCACAGTCATCTTCACACAAATACAATTTCAATGGTCACAATTATATATAAACACGGCCTAGAATGATAATCATTGCAATTCACACAAGCTTTAAATATGCAAAATCTAGTCGCACGAAAGAATGAGGCATTATATAACAGTGACAGTGACAGATTCTGAATTCGGAAACACCTATTCCTTCGAGCTCGAGAATAGATTTCAGAGGCACAAACATATACGGAGTGACTGTATCTCTAATTTATTTCAATTCTCACGAAACTAAAAAACAAGACTCGTGCTTGTAGCACAAGTGAAATTATCAATATATATATATATATATATATATATATATATATATATTTATATATATTATAATAAGAAAAGAAAAAACCACCATTAGTACCTCTTTCGTAGCCCCTGAATAGTTCCTCAAAGCTGAAGCTACAGGACGAATCCTCTGAAAAAATTATTGAAATATTATCATATTCCTCAGATATATTGAAAAGCATTCGAGATTTATAATAATAACAACGAGAACATGCTAATTAATTTATTTACCAAAGCAGAGGAGCTTGCAGAGCCGAGATTTTGCCTTAATAACCCCAACATCTTTGCTTAATATTCTTCACAAATCACCTAATAACACCAAATCTAAACTTGTAACCGATAACGTAAAACAAATAGACTTTTTCCGGATCCAGCGGATTCGTTGTTGTTTTTTTCAGATACAGTTTAAAACAAACAATTCAAATATACGTTTGCAATCGGAGGAAAGCGAAATCTGAAATTGACGACGAAGATCGATATTAAGGAAGAGAAAGAGAGAGAGACCTGGACTGGTTAGGGTTCTTGTTTTCGGCTATAGAGAAATTGGGAGAGAAGAGAGATCGCCAACAGAGTCTCACGGCGTTCTCTTTATTTATTATATATATTTATCTATTTATTAATGACCCCATTAACCATACTTGCCCTTTTTATAATATGATAATATGATAAAGAATATGGATTATTCCTAAACTATTACCCCACACTCGTTAATCCAAAACTATGACTACTTTATATTTGTTAGTACAAAACTACCTTCAATGAAATATCTTTTAATTTTTATTTGTTTGCTTAGTTTATTTACATTGTCATCAATAATCTATATGATTTATTGACATTGTCAACATTACAAACTTTTTTTTTTGAAACTTGAAAAGTCTTGTTGTGGATTCACAATTTTAAGCAAACCAAAAAAAAATCAACAACTACACATCCGAAATCAATCTCGCTTTGTGCCTCTATCTATTTACCCGCGGTAATTTAGGTTTATTGGTCATTGTTTTAACTTTAGGGTTTGGGTTTTTGTGTTTTTTTTTTTTGTCATTTTTTTTTGGAGAATATCATAAAATAAAGAAGAAGAAGAAGAAGAAGAATCATGAAAGAGAAGAAGAGGAATCGAAGTAGAGGGAGAGAGAGAGATATATATATATATATATATATATATATATATATATATATCCATATCAATGTGCTTCACAATTCCACTCCCTCCAAAGCTTCGTATATACCTAATATTTTGGGAAATCTTCAACATACCAAATTTTTTGAAGATGTATTGACATCTAATTTATTGACAACAATGTCAATAAATCTTCAAAGAATTTCCCAAAATCGTTTGAAGATTTATTGACATTAATGTTAATAAAAAGAAAAAATTTCAATAAATCTTCAAACGAATTTTCAAATTCTTCAAACCTTTTTTTTCATTTTTTTTAAACTTTACATATCAAACAAAAAATTATCTCTAACTTAGCTTTTATGACTACAAGGTAAATAACGAAAAATAAATACAAAATAAAATAAAAATATTTCATTAAGGGTATTTTTTTGTACCAACACATATAAGGAAGTTATATTTTTGGATTAATTTTGACTTTATTAGATTTTGATCTTAAGGTAATGAGGAGATCAAAGTTTATGAATAATCACTATTGTTATGGGAAATTTTCTCTTGTTTGGAAAACATGACGGCCCAACCCATAAACAAAAAAGCATGACGAACCCGGCACAAGAAACTAGTCGAAAGACCAAAGACTAGCCCGGGGAGCTGAAAGATCCAAGGAAGGGGTCATCGCCCTTTTCTACCAGGGAAGGAGTACTCGCCCTTTTCTTTCAAGTAGGTGCTCATCTTAGCTTCCACCAAAAGAAGGACCCCGAGTAAATGACAAATTTATCCGGACCCCCACAACTTCACTATAAGTACCTATAAATTCATCATTGGAAGGGCGGGTTTTATCTCTCTCTAACAATTTTATGACAAATTCATTTAGTGAGTAAAGGGTTGTGAGAAGTTGTAATTTATTTAATTGTAGTTACCTGTTAATATCTTTGTGTTGTCTATAGATTTGAGTTTCGTTTGACGATTTATCTTCGTGTTAATACCTATAAACGAATATGAACAAAAATTAAATAAAAAAAAAGTTATAACTTTAAACACGAGTTTTCAATAAAAGAAAAATAAGGGTCATGATTTCATCGGAACTAACTAGATGGGGGGTTTTGGGCTCGAATAACAAAAATATACTTCTATGGATACTAATCTCACTCTATAAAAAATATTCACTAGCCTCTCTCGAGTTTTATAGCAAATATATGCAATTAACGGATTGTTATCCACTCGGCGTCTAATCTTATTAAAACAATTACATGCAATAAACAAAAGAGCTCAAGCGACTACATAATTGCCTATAGTTTTGTACTAACTTAGGTCAACGATGAATACATGAATAAAAGCATGATGATAATTTACCCTCTCTCGGGTAGCTAAACAATCATATATAATAATTAGGGTAATTAAGTTAAATGGCCTCCCGAAATAAGCAATTGTTTTTTAGTCCACATTATGTTAATTTATGGTTAATAGCCAATTGAATTTATTAACAGTCAAAAGTAGACAGGATTGCCCTTTGTTATTCCCGCCCATTTTGTGATCACTGGTATTTAGAAAATCAGTTGCAATATTCGGTCATTAATTCATTAATTTATGGTCATTATAACTGTCGCGTTATTTCTGGAAGCAAATTAAAATTCATTAATTTGTTGCTCCTCACTCTCTCCACAACCCATCATCTCCTCCGAAGCCACCACACCACTCCACCAACACCCTTCTCCTTCTCTCTCCGCCTCCTCGCCGCCGCCATCCTCGCCGACGACGATGACGAAGATGACGGAGAAAAACAAATCTCCGGCGGCGGAGAAAGTTGCGCATACTCGCAGCCGATCATGGTACGCCTTTCAGTGCGTTTTGCATGTGGGTTTCGTGTACTTTGATGATCGGAGGACCAGGAAATTCTTGGATCTCGTTGGATTCCCACCACCTGTGACTGATCTCGATCGATCGGCCCGCCCGTCGTCCACTCTGAGAGGCAGATCTGCCACGAAAAACAACCTCGTCGCCGGGAAAAACTTCGGCGCCTCTCACTTCGTCCTCCTCTTCGCGATCTACGTCCAAAGATCCCGATCGGAATCATGGACTCCGCGAAGAACAATTTTTTTTTGTTGCTCACATTAATAGTATGTTCGTGTAAATAGAAAACATATTTACAGTATATTCGTGTAAATACGAAGCATATTTACAGTATATTCATTGTAAATACAAAGCATATTTACAGTATATTCACTGTAAATACAAAGCATATTTACAGTATATTCGTGTAAATAAACTGAAAAAAATTCTGGAAATATTTTGGGCACGAAAATTCTGAAAACTATGAATATATGGAAGACAAAATAATATCAATAAATGAAGAATATATTTACAGATTTTATCCATAATAAATTGCCACGAAAAATAGAAACTAATTATCTAAAGTCAACGCTAAAAACTTCCAAATACATAACAATAAATGTGCTGAGAACTTTGAAAATCTGCAGGAAATTTCAAATTTCAAATTTGAAAACTTCCATATTCGGTTTCATGATTTAATTCGAAATTTGAAAAAAAAACTACCTAATTAATAAAATCTGCCGAATTAAATAATGGCAAAAATGTAAACCTAATTTAATTAATAAGTTGTCACGTAAGCAATATGGCTATTTACAGGAAATTAGCGAAATGTTGGCTAAAAAAAATTGTTATTGTTTTTTTTTTAAGGGAGCTTTGCTAAGATTGCTACGCAGCCAATTATTTGTAATAATTATAGTGATGATCAAACATTAGAAAACATTAAGACCAATTCATATCAAGTAATCTATAATAATGAAGCAAACAATAAATTATCTAGTCCTAACGATCTCCTCGATTATCATCAATCTCGGCTACATCACACTCATCAAATATCTGTAAATTTGAACCGTTGCTTAACTAGACAATAAAATAAACACACACAAAAAGTTACACTAAAAATGAATGATGATAAAAAAAATTTAGCAACAGTGTCAAGTGTTAGTTGAATGCTTTAACTTACAAAAATTTATGAATCTGAATCAATTACCATATGAAAATATTTAGATTGATCAAGTGAATTTTGCAACATGTTCCCGATAAAAAAAAAATCTCCGTGCATGTCCTAAAATAAAAAGAGGGCAAAAAAATAAAATAAAAAAGTTTCATTTCAATCACAAACAAGGAAATCAATATCAATAATAATAATAGTAATAATATATAATATTATAAAGATTGTCACGGGGTCTGATTGGAAGCAGGAGGAGCGGAAGGAATCCAAGTCCGCGGGTCCCACAGGCTAAACGGCGGCGAAATCGGTGGCGGCGGCGGAGAGAAAAGAGCCGTCGGAGGAAACGGAGGCAGATTGGAAAACGGAAGAGGAAACGGAAGATTGAAAGGCCACGGCAAGGAAGAGATTGGCGGGAAATGAAAAACGGAGGGAAGGTTGGGCCAAGGAAAGAAGCACTTAGAAGCTTCCAGATCTCCGGCGATCTCGTCGCGAGATCTACGCGCGGAGCAGAGCGTGGCGTTGACGGCCTTGGGCTTGAAGCTGAGGGCGTTGAGGCTGTAGATGCAGAGATTGTCTTGGTCGGACTTTATGGAGATCGCGTTGGAGGCGGTTCTCAGGGAAGGGACGGCGCAGGGAGGCGCGTGGGAGTGGGGCGGCGCGTGGAGGAGCGTGGCTTGGCACATGGAGACCACGGAGACTCCGTCGGCGCAGTTGATTCCCTCGACGGCCCCGATCTCGAGCTTGTAGACGCCGTACTTGTCTGTGGTCGTGTTCACCGAATAGTTCACTGTCTCTGCGCTTCTCTTTGACTTTCCTTTGAACTTGCATCGGACTTCAACGTCAACGCCTGAGAGTGATACAATTTTTTTTTTATCAACGACTTTCACTCTAATATTTTTTTAGACCGGCTAAATCAAATTAAGATAATTTTTTTTTATTTTTAGGTTTGTTGAGTCAAAGAGTGACTGAAATGGGAAATCCAAAACTGAACAACTTAAATAAAAGTAAAACATATCAAATAAACTATTTAAATTATGTTACAATGATACTTTATAATATGAAACATTAACTAAAGTTACAAACTTTTGAATTTTAGAAAAATATATACTTTTAAATTTTTTCAAATAAGTTATATTACACCAAAGCCCTCCATGATAGAAGTTCATGGACTAATAATTGCACACACACAACACAAAATTTTATTTTATTTTTTGAAAAAAAAAATTAATTTCTAAATTTATCAAGTGAATAATAAGTATTATATGAATGAAAAAGATTAAAAGTAAAATAAAAATACCGGGCAAGAAATAGCTGTGCTTAGAGAAAGCATTTCTGGAGCAAGTGTCGCAATAGACAGCTCCGACGACGGTGATCCGGGAATGTGAGTGCCGTGACGACCGAGCAGTGAGTGGCTTCGCCAGAAATAAGCCGATTATTACGAGAATAGCAATAATTGAAGCCATGGAAATAGAAGATGATATTGATGAGACTGGTCTTGTTCTTCTTCTCTCTAGCTCTATATAACATTGATTCTGAAAGCTGAATGTGAATGTGAATGTGAAGAAGCTAAGCTTGCCCGTGAGTTTTTGCCGGTAGGACCATCTGTCTTGAAAAATTATTGGAACGCTCTTTCCTATTTTATTATCATTATTACTTTCACTACAAACAAACACATGTGAATCACTTTTTTTTTCATTTTTTATTTGGCGCCTTGTGACTGTAGTGCAGTATTTGATTCTGTGCAGATATTCACAGCCTATCAAAATAAGATTTACACCCAAAAAAAAAAAAAAAAAGTCTCCATGTGTGAGAAATTTACATGAGGATAGTAGAGAAATGTATTTTATCTTACCACATTATAATAGGTTTCAAGTTTTCTTTGTCTTCTAATAAGGAAATGCTATATTATTTCTTTACTTTTTTCTTCTTGAGCTTTTGTGATGTTAGTCCAAATCGGCTATTCCGTTGAGTAATCCGATACAATTCTGATCAGTCTCTTCTTCGACGAATCCAAGGACAAAGTCAACCTTTGTGTGCTAACAAGTCAACCTTTGACTTACATGAGTAATTGGGTTGAGAATTCCGATACAATGTTCTCTTTTATTCTTCTATTGCCATTTTGGACTTAAAAAACTGATTGATTGGTGTGTAAGAACTTATTACATTTACTATGTGCTCTAAAGTATGAACACGCTCAAACAGAAACATGAGTGAAAATGATCGAGTTATTTTCTGTCATTGTTGTATTTTTTCGGTGAATTTTGGATTTCGACTCCGGCGAGTTATTTCGAAGATCTTCTAAGCTCTCGCTTTTAATCCGAGATGGTATTGGTTTTTTGAATGTGTGGGTGAGTTTAGAGACACCAAAATCGTTTTCTTTATAGACTCCAAACCATCATGGAGAATATTAAGATCCCACGATCGTAAGGATCACGATTTGATTTCGGGCATTAATATGAGCACAATTTGATCAAAATAAATAAATTAATTATCATATATATGGACCATAATGAGAGAGGATTATTTCCATATTAGTTTCTTTAGTACGTATAAGGAAAAATCCTTACATTCTCCCACTTGGTTCGTAGATAACCCAACGCTCACCTCAAAAGAAACAAAATATATAAGTCACAACGATAAATTCTCTATGAGCAAGTATTATATTCCATGTATTACTATATATAAAGTCTCTTCACTTTATAGCCATTTATCCTTTAGTTTATATACCATATATATGTTCATTCAAGGTCAACACAAAATATATTTTCTCAATAAATTAGAATGAACGTACACAACTATATGAGAAATTATCTAACTGAATAAGAGTTTATGAAAAACAAATGTACGTCATAATTAAAGATTATATAATGGAACTAAGTCCCATGATTTCTACATAATCCTTGAATTTCTTTAGTGGCATGCCTTTAGTCAATGATCGGTAATCATCAACTCAGTGTTAATGTGTTAGATGACCACTTTATCATATTTAACACTTTCTCTTATATATGGCTAGATACTTTATGTCGACGTGTTTGCTTCGACTTCTATTTTTGTTATTCTTAGCCATAACGACTGCAACTGAATTGTTACCGTACAACTTTAGTGGCCTAGAAATAGAGTCGACAACTCTAAATCCATATATAAAACTCTTCAACCAAACACCATGAGATTTAGCTTCAAAACATGAAACGAACTCAACCTCCATAGTGGATGTAGCAGTCAATGTCTGCTTTATGCTTCTCCAATATACGACTCCGCCAGCTAGTATAAAAACATATCATGTAGTGGATTTTCCTTGAATCCATACAGCTAGCGAAGTCAACGTCAGAGGAGCCAATTTACCGGTTCGTCTGAATATAAGCATGTAGTTCTTTGTTCCTTAAAAGTATCTCATAACCTTCTTTGCAAATTTTCAGTGGTCAAGACCTGTGTTACTATGATGTCTATCTAATACTCCTACAACATATGTAATGTCAGGTCTGCTCCAAACATTAGCATACATAAAGCTTTAATAAGTGATTTATTTTTTATCCAATTAGTGTTAATTTCCACCATATTTTAGATTTCAATCACTCAGAATTACACTTGTATTAATACTTCTGTGTGTCGATGATTTATGTGCAGTTATATGTTAATTGAGGAAATTAGAGCAAAATAACATAGACTTTGGTGTCGGAAAGAAAAAAAAAGCCCATTGATATATTAGTTTGGGCTGCTGTACATCATCAAATAAAAAGCCCATTGTTATATTTGGGCTGTTTGGTTAATAAATACATAATACCTAAGTTTTCAGTTATTTTCGGTGATTTGTTTCTATTAGACGGGGAGAAAATCAATTTTAGGTACGAAGACACGTTTTTTTTTTTTTTTTTTTTTTTTTTTTTTTTTTTTTTTTTTTTTTTTTGAGGAAGCGAAGACACGTTTTTAGTTTGCTATTTATTCTTCTTTTGGGATATTTTTATTTTACAGGATAGTAAATTATTATAAGCTTGAAAGTAAAAAAAAAAATATGCATATCTAACTGCATTTTGGTTTATTATACACATCATGAATTTAAATTTTATTTATTTTATGGAAACTTGATTTTTACCGGGACGATAAAAAGGTTAAAAAGTAAAATTGACAGTTTAAATAGTGCGACAAACTGATGTAATTAAACAGTGTTTATCATTTTTGGGGACCGAATCCAATATTTGTATGACAATTGCATCTTTATGGGCTGGATTGAAAAGATAGCATCGACCATAATAGTATATAATAATCACGTCATACAATTACAAAGATTGATCAAATAAACACCACTCTGAGAGTGGGAAAACAAGCCGATATGTTTTTTTTTCTTCATTTCTTTGAATTTCAGTGGTTTCTTTCTATACAAAATTAAATAAAAAAAAAGGAAGGAAAGAAGGTGAACGTGCATGCTAAAAAAAAAAAAAAAAAAAATCTTCCTCCTCTCTAGCTCTTCAAAACAAAAAAAAAAAACAAAAAAGAAGTGAAAGTGAAAAGTCAGAGTCAAAGCCAGAGAGCTCCGGCGTCTTTTAAGAGGGGAACGAGCGAGCCGTTGATGTGGGAAGCCATGACTTGGTCGACGGCGCCGAGAAGCTTTCCTCCGACGAACACGACGGGGCATCCGCCGAGGAGGCGGCACAGAGCCGCCTCGGCGTGGCGGTCCAGCTGGTGTACGGCCGGACTCACTCCCATGCCTCGGAACAGCCTCTCCACAGCGTGGCACATGCAACACCCTCCCACTCCGAACACCGCCACCGCGCTCTCCGCCGCCAACGCCGCCACCTGGTCCAGCGCCGCCGCCTCCGCCACGTGGCTGTACGCCGACGACGAGTATTCCTCTCGCTGCATCATTCTATACATATACTTAAAAAGAGTTGAGTTGAGTTGAGTTTGGGAGTTTGACTGGTGTTATTTTGTTGAGGTTTTATAGTGGTTGGATGGGAGGGTAAAATGGTCATTGTGAACTCTGGTTTCATTTGTTTTTTTGTCTGGATGTTGTCGCGAGGCGTGCGGACGTGGAGGGTCTCGTGCTTTGTTTCTTCTGTTGTGTGTCTACTCTAACTACTCTCTCTCTCTTACTTCACTCTTGTGTTATTATTATTTTTTTAATACTTTATTTAGGATAAGGACGTTATTTCTCATATAGGATTGTTCATATAAACAACACAACTACGCCCAAAATACGGGAATGAAAGACAGTCAGACAGACGATATATTATATATATATTACGTGAAGAAACACAACAGTGTTGTTGTAAGATTAGACGGCTGTGTTGTTCCTTGTTGTCGGGTCATAAATTACTTATTATTAATTTTATGGACGCACTTTTTGAGCTTTCTGACGTAACTGTTAAATGAAGAAAAATCTCGGAAGATTATGAAAAAAAATATTGTTCAGCTCTTGGGTTTGTCGCTTTGGTGTTTGACCTCTTTCACTATGCCGAATTAAATTTCTATAAAGAAAAAACGAAAGTGTTTTATTCAATGGCGTGCCATTGCCAATTCACTTCTCATGAATTCAAATTTATCAGCAACAAACATTTATTCGGAGAGAGAGAGAGAGAGAGAGAGAGAGAGAGAGAGAGGCGTGAAATGGAGGCAAAGTAGGATGATTAGTAGTAAAACAGTAAGATTACTAGGTAACATTATCTAGCCTTGGTAGTGGATAATCTTTGTGTTTGGTAAATGGTTAGAGTCGTTAGACAATGTAGAATGTGCTGTATTATATTGTCCGGTTTTTATGTTTTAAATGCAATTATCAATGCAAAATAGTAATAAGGGAATTATAGCGTGCATGGTTGTACTAGAGTCAAAGGGAGGGAATTAATACATGATGTGATGTGACGTAATCAAATATAAATTATGGTAACATTAATTACGTGATGCATGACATGAGCATGTAAAGAAGCGAAGCTCAAATACATATATATATACATACATTACATACACAAATAAAGTGAAGAAGAGTGTAAGTAACAAGTTTGGAAAAGCAGCGACAAAAAAGTGGGAGAGACTTGAATACAAGGAAAAGCATTGAAAAAAGCGACGCGTGGTCTGTCTCTCTTCTGCTCAACTCAGTCTGAGTCGGGCGGCGAGTTGCTCCCGCCGTATTTATGCCGGCGATATTCCAATTCCTCATTCAATTCACACACCAACTATCTATTATACATCAACTATTCATATATATCTAACTTTTTTCTTTCCCTATTCTCGCGGTCTCTCTCTCTCTCTCGCTCTGATTTTGTCTTTTTCTTTTTGGGCGGAATATATACATTGCATTTGCAGAGTCATTAATTTCCCTTTATGAGCAAGCATTTACTCTATAAAACCATTTTCAGTAATAATAATTAAAAAAAAAAATTTGGAGATAATAAATTACTAAACGCACGCGTTGACCATGAATATATGACCAAGTCTATTTCAAATCCAATGTGGGCCTCGGAAAAAGAAGGCTGATTCTAATAGCCCAGGCCCATAAACATATTCCCTCACGTGATATACAAAAAGAAAAAAAAACAATTATTATTATTTTTATTATTACTATTTGCTAGCATATCATTATGATAGCAAACATATATATATGGAAAGATTTGAAAGAAGCGAGGGTGGTTGGTTGATAATCAATTGTTACTCCTTCTGCGGAGAACAGCGGCGGCGGGATTTCCGTCGAAGAGATCGTCGATCATGGTCTCGATATCCTCCGGCTGATACTTGATGTACTTCTCCGTCTGCCTCCCCGGATCCAGGCAGTGCTTGAACCTCGCCAGAAACGCCCTGTACGCCGGAATCATCACGGCGGAGATCGAAACTCTCAGCTCCGACTGAAGCTGGTCGTCCGAGACCACCCACGCCGTCTGAGTCTTGTGAATCTCGTCGAACATCGCGTTGAACGACTTGAACCGCTCTTTCAGCACCGGCTTCGAGACCTTCCCGCCGGGCTGGGCTTGAAGCCCCTCGTGGGAGAGGCAGTGGAGGACTTTCCCCCAGGTCTCGCGCTGGTAGTTCTTGTGGTTCTGCCGGAGCTCCGACGATCTTCTCCGGCACCACGCGTCGCCCATCAGTTGGTGGATCTCCGACGAGGCTTTGATCTTCTGCACGATGTACCGCCCGTTGTTCATCAGGAAGATGTGGTTCAGAGACACGTCTTGGTACAGCCGCGACTTGGCTTCCAGGCTGGCGTCCAGGACCTCCATCACGGACTCCACGTGGCGGCTGAGCTCCGTCGACGTGGCTTCCCGGAAAACCTCCTCGAGAGTCTCTCGGTACGCGCACGCGAGCTCCACGTAGTTCATCACGTACCGAGTCACCGGGTGGACCCCACCGGACGGCACCGGAGTTCTCCCCTGCTCGCACTTGACGGAGTTTTCCAGCTCCATGAACGATCCCGCCGCCGCTTCTCCGATCCGCCGCTTCGCGGTTGCCACGTCATCGATCTCGATCTGATGATCTGATTGGTCTTTCTGGATCTGGATCTGATTATTCTCCTTTTCCAGATCTCGGAGGGCTTCGTACATGTCGAGAAGCTTGAAGACCTTGTCCGTGGATCGCTTCGTGACGACCACCGATTCGGCGAATCCGATCAGCCTCGCCGTGGACCACCGCACCACGGCCTCGGCGGCGCCTCTCCCCGGGAGGATCGCCTCCCCGAGCCTCCTCTCCGCCGGGAAGATCTCGCCGGAGCAAGCCCTGGCGGCGCAGATCCAGGTCTCGATCTCGCGCGCCACGGTGTCCCACGGCGTCTTCTGAACCTCGTCGGCGGTGAGACCTCCCTCGTATCCGATCTTCTCCATCGCCGATCTGAAGGCTCTCCTCCTCGCGGAGCCGTACGCCGCCGTGCACTCCGCCTCGTAGCCGGAATCCACCATCGCCGACGCCATCGCCGATAGCCTCGCCACCGTCTCCGATCTGATCGTCTCTTGCTCCTCCGCGCTCATCAGAACGCACCTGTCCGCGCCGCCCTCATCCTTTCCTCCTCCGATCTTCTTCTTCCCCGCCGGATCTTCGAGAAGAGCAGCGAATTCCTCCTCCAAGTACGACATTGCTTTCTGGAGAATCAAGCTCGCTCTATTGAACACCGAATCCAGAGACGACGCGTGTTTCCCGAGATTCTTCGACAAATCGGAAACCTTCCTCACCGCCGCGAGAAACCACGCCTCGTTATCCTCTTCTTCCTCTCCGCCATTGCCGATCATCTTCTCGACGCTGGTCAGAAACGCCTCCACGGATTCCGGTGGGGAGTCTTTTGCGTCATCCAAAGAAAGGCTCTCAAGGAATCTCTCGACCTCATCGATCGCCTGAGCAATCGCCGTCTCCGATCGTGATTCCTTAGATTCGTTCTCGTCTGAGCAATCGCCGCCGTGAAGCTCGGAGGCGTTATCGTCGTTTTTCTTGGTCCCGAAGCTACCGGACTTTTCTATCCCCATCATATCACGCGGTAACAATTCAGAGAAAAAAAATTTATCGATCGATCGATAATGAAGTTTTATTAATGTTTGATGAGAGAGCTTGAAAGGAAATGAATGGATTGAGAAGATAGTTTGAGAATGGTGATATCCGAAAACGAAGGAGAGCTTCTACGTGATAACATTATTTATTTATTTATTTTTGGACAATTATTCTTATTGATTTATAAAGCTATTGGTTTCTGTTATTTGTTTTTGGAGGGAATGAAACCGTTGACCCGGTTGCCAAGGTTATAACTTAGTGCTTCTCCACGAGTCACGACCATTATTAGTATATTATCATTTTTATTAGCGTCGTCCGTTTTTATTTTTATTTTTTTTATTATTATTGGGTTTCTATCGTCACGTTCTAATCACGTTCTGAGTTTTTATATTTTTGAAGATTTCTTATATATGATTGTACGTACTTTAAAGTAGTTAGATGTATCGTATGTATATATATATACGTGCAAAAAAATCGCAGTTAAAAATACGTAAGAACTAAGAAATGATAAACATAATAGTAAACACAACAATATAATAATAATAATAAACAATAAATTTCTCTATTCAGACCGAGATGTTCATATTCTCTCTAGAAGCTTCCCGTAATTCTCAAAGTGCATGACTTGCATTGCAAGTTACATACCACAACCAGTTAACGTGGACTGACCTTTTTCTTCAAATTCAACCGAAAAGTGCATAATGTACATGAATACTTATCATAATATATAATACTATCGAAAATAATATTTTTTAAGTGTAACATTTTCATCTTCAAAATAACGGCACTAATAGAGCTATGTGGTTGTCTTGGTCACCTCAAGAACATCGACTATTTAAAAAACGGGCAAGGGTCAATTAGTGATATTGTTTAGGATGCTAATAGTAAACTCACTATATGCTTTACTATATGAAGAGTTAACGACGTATATTCTTTCAATAATTGTAAAAGAGTGCAAAAGATATAGATATCACAAAAAATTTGTATAATCGACGTCTTTTACAACCTTCTTTTGCTTCTATTTTATTATTATTTTTTCTAAGATAATCTATTGGTCATTCTACACTAAATTTCAAAAGTTGTTGAAAATGCAAGTAAGAGAGAGAACGTGAGTGAGAGACTCTAAGAGAGTGAGTTATGAGGGTGAGATGAGATAGACAATAGTTAAAGGGTATTGATGTAAAAAGTTTATGTTTGTTGAATAAACTTTTAAAAAATCGGTATCTCACGTAATTTCTTCAAAATAGGTCAAGGCTATAGTTGACCCCATGGCCTACTTGGCGTCGTAAAAGTACTAGTGGGTTACACCAATGTATCATCCACACGTGTCCTTAAGATAAACGGCCCAGATCTTACCACGATCTAAGCTGCGCACGTGGCAATCACGAGACGCAATAGAAATTCAACATTACTACCATAGACGTTTACCAAGTTTTCCACGTAACTCCACTCTCACTCAATCACTAGCTCTCCGTAATTTATACTACACTGGCCATGTTTTTTTTTTTTTTAATAATAAATTTCTGTGAAACTATTAACTCGAGATGGTTCTAGAAAGCATGTATTAAGTTGCATGAATATAAGCCAAACAATTTCCCGAGTGATCTTTTTCTTGTTCGTTGAGTGAATTGCCAAATACACCAAAACCATTAATATAAACTAAATCATACGTCACATGAAAACGACAGCAAAAAAAGAAAAAAAAAAAAGAGAGAGAAGATAATCTTAGTATAATAATAATTAACACCGGAAGTACACGCAGCAACGTATAAAAAGGAAAAAAATATATCACCACAAGTGATCGCTGAAATGAGGAAATAGTACTTGCAAATAGTACTACTGTAATTAATAATTAAGCTGCTGAGGCTAATGCGTGGTTTGGGCGTAGATCACCTAAGACGATTTCCACGGTTGTATCGTGGTCCTCAACGGGATGAACTTGATCGGAAGAAGTGGCATTAGGAATCTTCTTCTCACCACCACCACTTTCGGTGTTCACCGCCACGGTTTTGGCGTTTCTGTAAATACCATATAATACCATCTGTATAAGCCCTAGTACGAATCCCAACACGTTTGGAATCTGTAAGAAAAAAACAGATATCACTAATTATTAATCAATGAATGTGACATACGTGACAATCATATGATACAAAAGTATTTTTATTTTGTTTTATACCATTTAAAAAAAAAGGACCAGAATGCAATAATCATAAATACTAAAGGACTTACTGCTATACAAATATCCTTGAGGAACATCCCATAGGCGAACCACATAACGGCACTCAAAGTGAGGAAAAACGATAGGTTAAATGGCATGTATTCCACGCTTCTTGTTTTCACAACTTGTGCCTGTTTAAATTCTTGATTAATTAATACATGATATACAAAAGAATAATTATTAATATTGTAATGATCAAATTAATAAAAATATTCAAACGTACCACAATGCTGAAAGGTGCTGCGAAAACACTAACGGAAACCGCGACACAAACCCACCCAATAACTTGGACTCGGTAAGGATGAGAAACCGCGAATCTCGTTATCCCAACGATCACAGCGAACATTCCAACGTCCATTACGCCAAATAGCTTTATCGTCAATTTCTACGCAAAAAATAACCAAACCAAGGTAAGAAAGAGTACTATTTTGTAGGTTGAGGACTTTTTTGCAAATATATTAATTTTGAAGGACTAATTTGTAAATAATGAATATATATGATATACCTTGGAATCGGGTGGTGCGTATACAACGAAGATGGTGATGTAAATGATCTCAACCACACATCCAAAGGAGTTGATAGTGATGAGAAGCATAGCGTTGGTTTTGAGTAAAGCGTAGTAAAGCCAAAGCATTGAACTGAACAAAGCTACCAAATACGGCACCGAATGAAAACCCTCCGTCGATTTCTTTCTGTACACTCTATAAAATGTTGTCCTGAAATATAGATATATGTATATCAACAATCAAAACCCGCGCCAAGTTAGTTTCAAATCAAATATCATATCATAACTAAGCTTAATTCGAAGAAATGAAATAATATCACTTACACTGGGGCTAAGTAGACCAGGAATGAAATAATATTACCTGCCATCATATAAAAAAAAAATTGTAGACGTCAAAATATGATGTATTGTAATATTATGATATCGATCTAAGTAGGTTAAAAAAAAAAACGGAAGTGAAGAATGACGTCACATTCAGGCAACTCAAGCGGATACAGTATACTAGATGTAGGTCCACGTGGCAAAATAAATGAAAGAAGTGCCGTTCGTAATAGAGAAGAGAGCAATAAAAAAAAACAATGTATTGACAACTGGTTGATGATCATGAAACGATCGCTACTTAAGATCTTATAATAGAAAGAAAATTATTACGTTATAGAGAAAAAAAAAATGATACACAACGAGACAGTGATCACGTACCTAAGATACCGAATGTAAATGCCCATGGATGTTGAACGTGTAAAAAAGCCATAATTATCTCTTTTTCTAGCTAAATATATTCCAAAACCTTATATGTATATGTTGGTTTTTTTGTGAGTATATATGTTTATGGAGAAGAAAGAAAATAAGAAGTAGGGATTTCTGTATAAAGGTGGTGAGAAACCCTAGCTCTATTAACTCTCAAAGCTCCCAATATTTTTGCTCTCAGATGATATTTTTTATATTGTATGGCAAACCAATCTCTCCCTTATATACACACGCACATTCTATGTTCTATGTTCTAAGTCTAACACGTCACAAAAACTATTGGCCCAGATATATTTAAATTATTGAAAATATTAAGTTTATATTTATGAAATATTTTAGTAGCATTGAAACTCATTCAGGCTGGATGCCAGGTGGAGAAATTTGTCGGTAGTGTCCCATAAATTTACCCACCAAACCCAAATTCCCGTTCGCACGTGCAACGTAAAACTAAGCGTGTGACGAATCGCCAATGAGAAAATGTCCAAAAAGTACATAAACCATAGTCCACTAATTTAATTTGTTTATTCTTCTTGGTGGAAATGAATATAGCTAGGAGTTTTTATTATTTGGACACTATTGTCATTTTACATAGGAGATTGATGAACTGATTAAGAGTGAATTATATGAAAGGGTATTAGATATTATGGTTCTTTCTCTTCTTCTTTTTACATTATTGGTTCTTTGTACATTGCTCACTTCACGTGACTTTATGTACAAGTTGTAACCAATATATAGAGCCTCTTTTGTTTATTTATATATTTTCTACTCACTCTTTTAGTTATACTTATGTTGAACTCTAGACGAAACATGCATCGCCACGTCAGCTCTACGCTGTTACTTGTTACAAGTATATTTCATTCCTTAAAACGCAAAACAATTCATTAAATACATAACTGTATCTATACATAGTTTCTTTTTCTTTATACTGCTAGTTTCTAAGACGCCCTGCGCGTCCCTGATATTTAAATATTATACTATACTATTAATAATAAAATTGAAATTATCTTATTATTATTGTTTTGTAATCATAATGTATATTTTGTGCGGAATCATAGCACTACAATATAGAGTGACAGATGTCGAGTTTAGACTAATAAGAAAATACATGTTTAAAATCATACATAAAAAGAAATCTAGAAAACTGAATAATAATAATAGTAGTAATAATAGTTTTATTATAGATTTGTATTCATTTTTAATATGTATTCTATTTACTATTAGTATTGTATTAAATAGTTTCAAAATGTTAGAAATAATACAAAATATGCAAGTAGATATTTTTTTTTCTTTCTAATAGTCATTCTGTTATATTCGTATTTTGTTTGTTAGAGTTTCAATTGCTAATGAAATCATGTATGTATAAAGAGTAGTTTTCGTGCGGTAGAGGTAAGTCCAACTTTTTTCAAATTGAAGTCATTTTGAGCGCGTCTGTTTTTCACATATCTCTTTTTAGCGGTTCTAATAAATTTCATACATGACCAAATGAGAAACACAGAACAAAGTTGGTTTTATGAAAAACCAATAATGTGTTTGTTGCTCCTTCTTGTCCTTTTTCTTTTGTGGAATGCTAGGTGGATTCCAAGTATGCGTTAAAAATTATTTTTTATTTATTTATTTATAATGGTTTTGAATCTCATAGATAGATATATATTTCCTAGTATTGCGTGCGTTAATTCCCTTAAAAGGGGCTAATGTGGATGAAATTTGTTTGCCATTCGAGAGATATATATCTCATAAGTCCCTCAATGATTAATCTTTGGTAGCTCATATGACTCATCTATCATTCAAATAATCGATTCAATGATTAAGACACCTCATGTATGTCTATCGCATTATGTGTCCAAAAATTTAGCACTCAATCATGTTTCAATAGCGACAGTAATTTAAATATTTTTAAGTTTTTCAAGCAAAAATAAGTAAGGTTTTAACACCATTGGTAAAACACCATGGCTCTAGATAAAATATTACCAGGCATATAAACTATACTATATCAATATATATATATATATATATATATATATACATTAATACATACATACACACACACACACTACATAAATGACAAAGAGGTCTTTTGCCATTATATTATTTTTTAGTGGCTATTTAGTAAAACTTATTTATATTAAATTATTTTATCTATTGAACTCACTATTACAATATGTACTTTTACCACAAAGAGAAACTAAAGCGATTGGTCGCATATCTTTAGACTCGAAAATCTGGTAAACAGAAGCGACTAATCGCGTATAATGCAAAACTTTCAAAATTATGCAGTGAATTATTGAAAATTTCGGAATGCATATACATTGTTATATATATAAGCGTTAATTTTTCCTTTTTTAATTGCTTTATTTATGTTGATCAATCGCAGTTAAACAATGTATTTTGCCTTACGTACATAGCTTTTCCATAAAGTAAAAGTATCATTGGGTTCGGAATACATAATAAAAACAATGGATTAGAAAAGTTTTTTTTCGTTTCTCTCGTGCATGCATGTTTTAACAAGCAAACCAAACTTAGATAAAAAAAAAAGCAATATGAAATAATTAAAGTTCGTAGTACGTCCTATGACTTCTCTGCTCCCTTGTATATATCATCGTGCTGTAGTTTATAGTTTAGACTAATCAATTTATCAAACTCTATTATCTGACTTGAAAAAAAAAATATAAACGTATACGTTAGTTAATGTATTAGATATTTCAGTGTTTAGCTCTAGCTAGCAATAAATAAATAAAAAATGCCACGATATCTAGATCCTTCTTTTTCATGATCAATCATATAGAGTATGATAAATATAATTCTTGAAACGGATCACGGGAATATAGAAATTGACGGCTTTAATTTGATTAATATAATAAATATATGTGGGTCTCCCACCAGCTGTATAATTGAACCACAAAAAGAATCCATCGGCTATATCATATATACATTTATATCGAAACTATATATATATATATATATATATATATATATATATATATATTAGAATTAGTGGTCATAAAGCTTAGCCTCAAATACATGGTGGTGGCATTGTCCAATGATTCCTTATTTCTTTGATTGAGCCAATTTTGAAAGATATTCACACATACATGTATAGATAGATTATATCAGAGAGAACCGTATGGTATACATTAAGAAAAACCTAATAATTATAAATACCTGGAGTATATACCATGCTAGTAACTAGTCGCTCTCTGGTATATCTATATGTGTTATATATACACTATATACTCGTACGTGATCAAGTTTGCTGCCACGTGGAAGTTGGTTCTATGTTAACCTCTGGTTAGCTAGCTACAACGGGGTTGAAGTTGAACTCATTTTGAACATTAATTCCTTGATTACGTGCAAAATAAGCTGAGCCAATCAATTATCGGCCTAGATTCATATCAAAAGTGGTCATCTTTACTTTAATAATTCTCACTAATTGGGATTGAACTTAACAACTAGCTGATTGAAGACACCACCTATGTTCCATCAGAGAAATAAAATCTTCATATTTACTGATACTGATTTTCAATTGAACAATAAGAGATAAAACTTTGAATGAGTTGACATCACAATATACAATTGAATCAAATCAAGCAGAAAACTCAAAGAGTCAAATATCAAATTAGAATCTGGTTGTTTGTCCATCGTAGCAGATTTATCAGAGTCAAATTTCTTACTATTTTGTCTAATCTATTAGTGTTAGTGTATGAGGTGTCAGCTCAGCTATCCACCTCATAGTCATCTACACAAACACAGTATGTGTAAACTGTGAGTCACGTTGGAATAGTTTAGCATTGACTTCTGTTAGAATTAGTTAGTTGGCTTTCATTACAATCTATGTATTATTAATACTCTGTAGTAACTCAATTACAGACTAATGAAGGAAATCGATCTTAATTCTCTCAAACACCTTTCTCCTATAAGAGAAGAGGGAGTGTTTGAGAGAATCACTATCAATTTATTGAGTCAATGAATCGTATTGAATCAACAAAATGAGTTTGCATAACCCAATCTAAAGACTAATCTAGGTACAACGTTACCGCTAAGATAGAATTCAAAAAGAAATAAGCAAAACGACGCCGTACAGATAAAACCAAATAAAACAATAAATGACCTTTATCAAAATAGACCAAGACTTAAACGACAACTAATGCTCCAAAAATACCCTTCTCTACCAAAATTTCATATTCCATCTGTGCTCCGCTATATTTATAATTCCTTCATAATAGGAGAATCATTCAGAGAGGAAGCAACTGAAGATAGAGTTGCCGTGCGCAGGAAGCAACTGACGAGGAAGAGAGGAAGGCGCTTACATGCACGTGAAGAATAATTGGTTATGCTTAACCAAAGATGAGTTATTGTAGTTTGTTAGCTATAATTGATGTAACCATGGTTAAAAGTTAGTTAGATTTAGTTCCTATAGTGTAAACAATATAAAACTTAGATCGATTGACTGAGTTGGTTAATGAAGAAAATCACCAAACAGTTCATCTTCATTCCTCTCTATTCTTCCTCCATTCTCAAATCCTTTCATGGTATCAAAGCAGAGCGATTCTACAATGGCGACTGTGATCAATCCAATGATGTGCAAGGCAATCGTTTTTCACCAATCGTCTACAATCATGCAATCGCCTCAAATCGGGCTCCAACAACACAACTGGCTCACTGATTTAGGGTAATGTGGCTCAAACACAAGCCTACACTTATCCTGATCAGTTTGTCCTGTCTGAATTCATGAGAGTTCATCAACAACAAGGATTCTTCGATGAATCAAACCTCTACTCCATAAATGCATCCACACAAAATATTCAAGACTCAGCTTGGTTCCGAATCTCAGAAGATCATGACTGGTTTCCAGACTCAGGAGCTACTAATCACATCATATCCGATGGAGGGAATCTCAACACCAAAGCTGAGTACAGTCGGGCAGAACAAGTGTACATCGGAGATGATAAGGGTCTAAGCATTAAATACCTGCATCTAAACAAACTCATACATGTCCCACAAATTACCAAAAGCTTGCTAAGTGTGTCTCAGTTTGCCAAAGATAATAATGTCATTTTTGAATTTGTTCCAAATCTTTGCTTTGTGAAGGATATTCTCAGCAGAGCTACTATCATGAAGGATGAAACGAGAGGAGGCATGTATGTCTTTAATTCAAACAAGTTAGTCTTCACAAATCAAGTCAAGTCAGTGAACAAACAAAGTCTGCTTGCTATGGAAAAGTTGAATCAATTGTTAAGGTCAGAACAAGATTGTAGAACCAAAATGCTATGCTGTCTCCTGTAATTTTGCATCATCTATTCCTACTTTTGATATTTGGCATAATAGAGTTGTCCACTTTTTACCTTCAAAATTTCAATGATCTTTATATGAAAATTAAGGGAACTCTCACGCGTTGCAGAGCAGTTGTTTTATCTACACAAAAAATTAAAATCAATTACACCATAGCGAGTCCAAATGTAAGTCTTAAACTGTATGACTTGCAAGTTACACACCATAGCGAGTTGAGATTTAGGCTTGACCCGACCTCTTTCACTAGAGGGTCTTGTCGGACGGTGTTCATCTTGAAAACGCGGAATATAAACCAATATGTATCACAATAATACTATTCCAAACAATATAGACTAAAGATCTATAGGAATTTCCTTGAAACTTTGGCATAGTTGTCCCGATGGACTAATTTGGCCCAATCAATTCGATTGTGCAGTAAGAGATCAATTGGACTAAATCCAAGCTCATAGTGACTTTCTCATTAAAATGAAAAAAGAAAACAAAAAAATTTACAAACGAAGAGTGGAAATTACAAGGGCTACCTCATTTTAAAAATAATTCTAAGAATATTTAGCTTTTCATTATCATTCTAAGAATATTTCATTTTTTTCCAAGAATATCTCATTTTTAGAGTTTCTCCTTGTTGTTTTATTATTGTTCTATTTGACTCTTTTTTATAGTTTAATTTGAAGTTTTTTTAATCGTTTATCGTTTTGATAAAATAACGGAAAAATCATATGAAAATTAAAAATAAGGTATGTATAGAATATTTGACACGAGATATTTAGAACCACCACCTTCAAATGAGTTATTGTTGGAATTTCTTCGAAATATTATGAACCAGTATTTATATTTTGTCTAGGATATATAGTCTATTTAAAAAAAAAGCAGTTATATTTGTTTCATCAAACTATAAATTTTATTTATTATCTCAAATAATAAGATAAATGTGAGTTTCAAACCATTATAATAGGTCCATTTTTTTATTTTTTTTTACCATCGTTGAAACATTTGAAAACTAACTAAATCGATGTGCATAAAGTCTTTGATATATTTGAATGTCTCTAAAAAAATCATTCATAGCCTTTCCTCTCGAATGGAAACAACAACGTCGACGGTCCAAAAAACATCAATGACTAAAATCAATGGCCTATTTGCTAAGCCAACCGCTACGAGTACTTTAAAAAAACAAAGTATTTCATGTCTCTTGAATCATCATAATTTGTCAAATATGTCTAGTACATATCTTCAGAACATTATTAATTATATTCATGAACTATGTATTAATATATTTATACCATTGTGAGATATTTGAATTGTGCACTATTGATAGAGGTAAATATAGGAAAAATTTCACAATACCAGTTTTTATGTTCATTTTCAACAATATTGACTTTCAAAAATTTCCACTCTAATAATATTTTTAAATTAAAACTATATATAAGTAACCCTTATTCTATCGTAAATTGTAAACAGTAAAAGAAAACGAAATGAAATTATGAACAATAATAAGATTATAATTTTAAAATACTATGAACATTAAGAAAATAATTGTCTATAATAAATAGAGATTCGATAGTTTATGAGATAAAAAAATTTAGAGGTGATATTTGTTAGATAAAGTTTATAAAACCGGTATCACATGTAATTTCTTCCTAAAGTTAAATAATAAATTTCGAACTAGGCCAAGGCTGTAATTGACCCCATGGCATACTTGCCTTTACGTAAAAGTACTACTGGGTTACACACCACTCAATCACTCACACGTGTCCTTATGATATACGGCCAAGATGTCATCTAAGCTGCGCACGTGGCAATCACGAGACACAATGAAATTCCACATTATAATTTAGAGTAACCATACATGTTTACCGTCTCCGTCGAACACAGCATAAAATTAGCATTCTTCTTCATATATATAAGAGGAAAAATAGCAGCGAGAAAAGGAAGAAGAATTTTTTTTTTTTTTTTTTATTCAAAGTGATATGATGTAAGTGTAATTAAGCTGCTGGGCGTAGATCAGCTAAGACGATTTCCACTGGTGTATCGTGGTCCTCATCATCAGCAATATCAACGGGAAAAACTTGATCGGAAGAAGCAGTACGAATCTTCTTAATATCACCACTTTCAACGTTAAACACCTCAGTTTTGGTGTTTTTGTAGATAGCGTATAATATCATCTGTACGAGCCCAAGTACGAACCCAACCACGTTTGGAATCTGTCACCACAAACAGATCACTTTTTTTTTAGTAAATAATTAATATGCATGATAGAAAAGTGATGAGTTTATTTTATCGGAAGTAAAATAACTAATTTAAACGTTTGACATGGCTAAACAACCAACGTTTAATAAATTTTAGATAAATAATCACTTTCAACGTAAATTTTAGTTAAATAATCAATGTTTGATATATAAAAGTAACTATTATTACCTGAGATTTACGTCTTAAAATGGCTATTTATTTATAATGTATCAAACGTTGACTATTTATCAATGTCAAACGTTTAAATTAGCTATTTTCTTAGTGGATCTGTATTTCATTGAATTTGTAATTTGAAACATTTTAGATCATAAAATTATTGTTTTAGTATATAATAATAATTATCTTTTTGATATTCAATATATAAACAGCTTTAAATATATTTACATTCTAAAATAGCTTCTTTTTGTTTGTACTTTGTAGTGTCAAAATATAGTTTAATTAGTTTACAAAATAAAACGTCTGAAAAAGAACTTAAATATTCAATAAGATTAAAACAAAAAAAGGACCAGAATGCAATAATCATAAATACTAGAGGACTTACTGCTATACAAATATCCATGAGGAACAACCCATAGGCGAACCACATAACGGCACTCAAAGTGAGGAAAAATGATAGGGTAAATGGCATGAACTCCACGCTTCTTGTTTTTACAACATGTGCCTGTTTAAATTCTCGATTAATTAGTTAACGAGAACAAAATATTTATATAAATATATAATACAAATGAATAAATGCAATTAAATTAAAATTAAATTCACATATACCACAATGGTAAAAGGTGCCGAGAAAACGCCGATGGAAAAGGCGACACCAATCCATCCAACAACTTGGACTTGATGTGCTTGAGGCACTGCGAATCTCGTTATCGCAATAAAAATCGCAAACATTCCAACGCCCATTGCACCAAATAATCCCATCTTCAATTTCTGCTTAGTAATAAATGTACTTAATTCGTTAATTAAAAGTTTATACAAAATAAAATAAAAGACTATCAAGATTTAATTTTTTAAAAGAAATATAACCAAAGGTCACATACTTAAATTTATATACATGAACAAAAAATTATTGCTCTAGGCATTTGCGAATTTTGTATTTTTTTTTTATTTTATAATTTTGAGGCGCCGATTATTTTTTAAATTTTTTAATTTCAATTGACTATTTAACTAGAACGTCGTAAATAAATTATAATTACCTTGGCAGGTGGTGCATAGACGACGAAGATGGTGATGTAAATGATCTCGACCACACATCCAAATGTGCTAATAGTAATAAGAAGCATAGCGTTGGTTTTGATTAAAGCGTAGTAAAGCCAAATCATTGAACTGAACAGTGCTACCAAATACGGCAGTGATTTAAAACCCTCCGTCGATTTCTTTTTGTACACTTTATAGAATACTTTCCTGATATATATAATCAAGCACACAAACAAAATTATATTTATTAGCATCCACAAGGTTTCAAATAAAATCATATAAGAATGTTGAGGTTCAAAGTGGCCGTGTTAATAATAATACTTACACTGGGGCTAAGAAGACGAGAACTGAAATAATGTTACCTGCAATCAAAGTTATATAAAAATAAACGTGACGTCACAATATGATATTTTGTATTATATGCTGATATCGATCTGAATATATACGTACGTCAAATTATATATGAGCTTTGACTGAAGATAACAATGACGTCACATTCAGGCAACTCAGAAGAACATAATAGAAGGAAAAATATTGTAAGATAAAAATATATATATACACACACACAAAGAGACGCGTTGATACGTACCTAGGATACCGAATATAAATGCCAATTGATGTTGAGCGTGTAAAAAAGCCATAATATATTATCTCTCTTTCAAGTTAAATATACTGCAAAAAATTAATGTAGGTTTTGTGAGTATGTTTGTGGAGAAGAAAGAAAGCAAAAGAAAGTAACTAAAGGTTGATGATAACCCTAGCTCTCTTAACTCTCTCAATATTTGTTCCTTCAAATATTTGGCTCTCAGATGATATTGTGTTTGATATTATATGAATCCAAGCAAACTCACTACTCTTATATACACACACAGACACACATTTCTAACACGTCACCAAAAAAACTAGAGGCCCAGATGTATTGAAATTAGAGAATTATTAAAAATATGAGCATTGTTATTTATCGCGCGCTGACGCGTCAACGCACTTACATATATGTGTAGCTTACACATTAAAAGGGACCACCTATTATGAGAGTATCATGTGAAGAATCTCCCTTGTGAAAATGTCCAAAAAGTACATGAACCATTGTCCACCGGTTGGTTTTGCGTAGAGAATTTTTTTTAAAGTGGACCTAATAAGTAATGAAATATAAAAAATGAACCTCTTATTTAAAAGATATCTGCGTATGGACTTTTGACTCAATTTTGGACAAAAACACCCTTTAAGACATTTAAACTAACTTTTTTAATTTCATCCTCCTCATTTCATTTTGTTCCATCGTATTTCATCTTATTCCATTTTATCCCATCGTATTTCATCTTATTCCATCTAATAATTCTATCTTATTTTATTTTATTCTGTCCATCTTATTCCATCGGAATGAGATGAAATAAGATTAAATGAAAGCATGAAATGAAAAAAAAAATAGTTTAAATGGTTTTATGGTATTTTTTCCGAAATTAAGTCAAAAGTTCATATTTTAATATTTTTTAAATAAGAAGTCTATTTTTAATATTTCTCTAGTTATTAAGCCCGCTTTTAAGGAATTTCTCTTTTGCTTATTCTGCGTGGTAATGATTAAATGCATGGCCATAACATAGGGTTGGTTGTTTACGATGGACTTGACAGTATTGTCATTTTGTTCAAAGGTTGATTAACTAAGTAAGAGTGAATTACATGAAAGGGTATTAGATATTTTCTGATTCTTTCTTTCTGTTTTTATGCGTTGCATTATTGGTTCTTTGCATCATGTGACTGTGTATAAAAGCTTTAAGTTAAAACAATAAAGTCTCTTCTTTTTTGTTTTTTGTTTTTTGTTTTTTGTTTTTAATTATTCTTTTAGTTATACTTTCTGTTGAACTCTAGATGAAACATGCCTCGCCACGTAAGCTCTACGCTCTTACTTGTTACAAATATTTATCGTTCCTTAAAACGCATAACAATTCATTAAATACAAAGCTATATGATTTATATAGTTTCTTCTTCTTCGTCTCCTTTATTTCATTCTGTTTTTCATATTTTGTTTGTTAAAGTTTCAATTGCTAATGAAATTATATGGATAAATAGTACTTTTTCTTACGGTAGGAAGCAAGTCCAACCATTTTCAAACTGGTCTGTTTTTTCACATCTCTCTTTTAAGTTTTAACGCTCTAATTCATACATGGCCACCAAATGACAATAAACACAAAACAAAGAAGAAAGAAAAATAACCAACGATAATTTTTTTTTTTTTTTTAAGGCAGTTGTGCTGCAGTGAGGATTGAACCCACGACCTCCACACAGGAGGTGATGTGGAATTACCACTAGGCTATCCTAAGTTTAAAAAGGAAAAAAAACAATTAATAATGTATTTGTTGCCTTCTTGTCCTCTTTCTTTTGAAAAATGCTAGGTGGATCAAAACATGCCTTTCGATTTTTTTTTTTCAATTACAAGATTCTAGTCATTCCACGTGACTCGGATGGTTTTGAATTCGATATATATTTCCCAGGTATTTATAATAGCTAATGTGGATGGAATTCGTTTTCCTTTGAGAGATATATATATCTCACAAAGTCCCTCAAAGATTAATATGTGGTAGCTCATGACTCATGATTCAAGTCCCTCATCTATGTTTTTCCCATTTGTGTGTATGTACTACCACTATTTATCCATGTGTTTTTCCCATCATTGTGTGTGAACTCAATTATATATGTTTCAATATATACCCGCCGCAAATTAAAAAAAAGGATAAAATAGTCTACTAACACTACTATAAAATACTCATTTAGAGTCGCTCGAAAAGCGACACGTTATATTTTGGGAAAAAGCGACGCATATGTTAGTAACGTCCAAAGGTTTGGACGTCGCTAATTGATTAAGAGCATAGCAAAAAAATCAAAATTTGTAAGTAAAATATATTAGATTTTGAGTTTTTGAGAAAAATTTAACACTATATAAAATATTTTTTATATAGAAATCATATATATGTGTTTACCGTGTATATGAATTAACTTATGGATAAGTATTACACCTGATACTTTTGAATCTCAGTAAGTTGTAACTATTTTGCTAATTTTAGTTATAATTTTACAACTTTATTAAGTTTTAGTGGGTATTTGGTATAATTCATTCATATTAACTTATGTTAATCTATCAAACTCACTCTTTCATTTGCTTCTGGGCATCACTTATTTTTATCTCATGCATATAATGCATCTGCATGTATGTTTATAACTATATATCATATACCCGTCAATCGCACTAACAAGCAAAATAACTTGAATAAAACACAAAATGAAATGATAACTGCTGGTTTACAATGCATTTTATATTAAAAAAAAAAATTTGTTTAGATTTTGCTTTATAAAAAATGCTGTTGTAAAAAAACAGAGATAGATGTTTGATAAATATTTATAAAATAACTATTTCTTACTCATATAAAATAATTGTTATTTTTTAGTAAAATTAGATTTAGTGGTTTATAAAATTAGTAAAAAATGAAACAATATAGATACATTTTCTACGTATAATGAATAATTATTTATGTTTAATCTAACTAAATAATCATGATATCTATATGTCAATAAAAAAATTATAGGTTTTTGAGAAATAAAAAAAAATGATTTAATTTAAAAATAATAAGAAATACGAATTTAAAAAAAAATAAAGAAAAAAGAGAGAGGAAAGAAAATATCTAAAAAAATATATTTTGTCGCAAATAGTCTCAGATCTTTTTCGATTTTGAATAAAATATAAGATAAATTACATTAATGTTATTATCACTTTACAACGTACGTGGTCCCTATTTTTTTTCTTTTCTTGATAACAGTGACTTTGAACATTAATTTTGTTGTAGAAATCATTCTTCCGTCTATTATTTGGACGTTCTATTAGTTTTGTTTTTTCATCACGTTATCCCTTCGTATTTACGTAACTAAACCCTTCTTCTCCGTCTCTCTCCTTCTGAAATTTCCTCTCTCATCTCACAGCCTTTGAATTTCTCTCTCTCTCTCTCTAGCCATGGACAAGAGCTCTCAAACCAAGCTGACGCGTGTTTCGCTGAATGGACAGACACGTAATAGTTCGAATTGTACGCTTGGACTCGGTTTCATGTCTCCTATATTGTTGTCGTTGGTGGTAAAAAAAAAAAAAATTATATATATATATATACATCAAAATCAGCCTT